>NW_006922425.1:741668-746475 GCF_000298275.1 Orycteropus afer afer
CACCACCAGAGCCATATATATATACATATATCAGTTATCTATAGCGCTTAGCTATTTCCTGTTGCTTCTAGTTGCTCCCATGTAAAATTGACTTGTTATGTGGAAACAGATGGCTGTCCAGTTTATTAAATGTCTGACAATTGCACTTCTAGTCACCCAGGCCTTGCATATAAATAAGAGAGCATACAGTAAGCACATCTAGAGGATGATAAATACACTTTTCTTTTTTTTTGCTTGAAAGTAGGATTGGCGACCTCCTGACTTTTAAGAGAATGTATGTAACCATTTCTTTTTGAATTAACCCAAAAGGGTCAGGACTTTGATTAATATTATCTTCATTCTTCAAAATAAAAAACCTGTAATAGTTTATGTAAATTTATATCTGAATGCTACTTACCTTCAGATCTAAATAGTAATCTGAACCCCTATTTGAATAAACACATTTCAGGTGGAAAAAACTAGATTTCTTGAAGGGAGGTGTTCAGCAAACACAATTCTAATTGTTTCTGTGTTTTTGTGTGCCAGGCACAGTTGTATAGTGGTTAGGTAATGCTGGGTTAGCTGCAAAGGTGGGAGTTTGCAGTACACTTGCTGACTTGTTTTCTGTTGCTCCTAGTTGCTCTTGTGTAAAAATGACTTGTTATGTGGAAACAAATGGCTGTCCACTTTATTAAAATGTCTGACAACTGGACTTCTAGTCCTCCAGGCCTTGCATATAAATAATAGAGCATATAGTGAGCACATCTAGAGGATAATAAATACATCTTTTTTTAACCTCTTAACCTCCATATGATAAATCTGATCATCTTCATTTATTTATTTTCAAATATGAAAAATGTTAATGAAGCAAATAAATATTGATAATGTGTTGTTATCTTTTTGGTTGTACATGTTCTGTACTGTAACCACTTTCTGAGTTTAAATAAAATATTTTCCTTGGTTTTTCAGCTTTAACCATTAAAAATTAAAAAAAATCTATTAGTGTGATTTACATTCTTAAAATTTTGACACAAAAGACGCTGAGGTCATCCATCTTAAGTGTTTGATAAACAATAAATTATCAAGACAACAGAGTGCCAACCTCTAGAGACCCAAGGTGTGAATATTTTATTTTATCTAGCTATAATAAATGTGCACACATCTGCTACTACCTCATAGCTTTGCTTCCCAAGGTGGTCATGACCTTCCACTGGCCCTGCTCTGAATCTTGTTGAATTAATCCTATGATTTAATGGTCCTTTTAATTTACTGACTTTGAACTAATATCTGGGAGACAGTTATTCCTGGCTTGACTTTGGAATTTGGGCCTGTTCTAATTCCGTTGCATTATTTTCAATACCATGGCCCACTTCCCATCATCTGAACAACTATCAAACTGTAATACATTCAACCATCTCATTACAGTTTAAGAAACTGTAGATTAAATAATCAAACAAACAATTATTGGTAGACTTCAAATTGGGTCCCTTAATTCCCAAACAAATGTTCTTTACTATGTATTGAATTGTCTCACTATAACCCACTGCCATCAAGTTGATTCCAACTCATAAGTAGTGTGTAGGACAGAGTAGAACTGCCCAATAGGGTTTCCAAGGCTGTAAATCTTTATGGAAGCAGACTACCTCATCTTTCTGCCACAGAGTGGCTGGTGGGTTTTAACTCACAACTTTTTGGTTAGGAGGCAAATGCTTCAACCACTGTGCAACCAGAGCTCCCTTGTCTCAGTATACTACCTTGCTTTTCAATATATTGAATTTAGTGTGTGTAGGGGGGTGGGTGGGTATTTTGGAACAAATATTTTTTTAAAATACTATTTTAAATAGACAAGAATTGTATGGTTTCAGGGCCTCAGTGTTTGAGAAGTAACACCTTGTCACTGCAGAGGAAATTTCAAAACTTAAATGAATTACATCTCCTGTTACTAGTAGCCAGAAAGTACACTTAAGTCAATGATTATTAACCTAACCAAATATCTGCTTAACCTTATTAAACACATACACAGAGATATAACCATAATAAATATCTATGGACCCAATGAAAGGGCCCCAAAATACATAATTCAGACTTTGAAAGAGTTGAAAAGTCAAATAGATGACTCCACTCTCATAGTGGGAGATTTTAATACACCACTTTCTTTGAAAGATAGAACAACTGGAAAGAAACTCAACAAAGATGCAGAAGAGCTAAACAATACAATCCAACAACTTGGCCTTATAGACATCTACAGAGCACTTCACCCAACAGCAGCACAATATACATTCTTCTCCAGTGCACATGGAACTTTTTCCATGATAGACCATATGTTAGGCCATAAAGCAAGCTTTAATAAATTTAAAAACATTGAAATACTGCAAAGCATCTTCTCAGATCATAATGCTATCAAATTAGAAATCAACAATAGGAAGATCAACAGAAAAAGAGTAAACACATGGAAACTGAACAGTACCCTCCTAGAGAAAGACTGGGTAAGAGAAGAAATAAAAATAGAAATAAACACATACACACAAACACACATGCACACACACACACCCCTCCTCACTAATTAAGACTTCCTGAACTTCAGCATCCCACAAAGCCTACAAGGATGCTAATTGGTCACATAACATTATCTCACTCTTTATTAAGACTTGAAAGACCTCTTTCAAGTGCTGAAAAGCAAAGATGTTTCATTGAAAACTAGGGTGCACCCAACCCAAGTCATGGTATTTTCAATCATCTCATATGGATGTGAGACCTGGACAATGAATAAGGAAGACAGAAGAGTTAATGCTTTTGAGTCGTGGAGTTGGTGAAGAATACTGAAAGTATCATGGACTGCCAGAAGAACGAACACATCTATCTTGAAAGAAGTGCAGCGAGAATGCTCCTTGGAAGCAAGAATGGATAGACTTTGTCTCACCTGCTTTGGTCATGTTGTCAGAAGGGACCATTCCCTGGAGAAAGATATCATGCTTGGTAAGGTAGAAAGTCAGCAAAAAAGGGAAAGGCCCTCAATGAGATGGACTGATACAGTAGCTGCAATGATGGGCTGATATAGCAAGGATCATGGGGCTGTCACAAGACCAGGCAATGTTTCGTTCTGCTGTACATAGGGTCACTATGAGTCAGAGACAACTCAATGGCACCTAACAACAACAACAATAGCAAAGTTCAACAAGACTGAAAATAACAAATGCTGTGAGAACATAGAGAGATTGGGACTCTCATACAGTGCTGGTGGGACTGTAACATGATACAAGCATTGTGGAAATCATGGTAAATGGAGAAAAGATTGAAATTGTCAAAGACTTCATATTACTTGGTTCTACAATCAACACCAATTGAAGCGGGAGTCAAGATATCAGACAATGTATAGCATTGGGAAAATCTGCTGCAAAAGACCCCTTTCAAGCGCTGAAGAGTGAAGATATCACCATGAAGACTAAGGTGTGTCTGACAAAAGCTGTAGTATTTTCAATCACCTCATATGCATCTGAGAGCTGGACAATGAATAAGGAGGACTGAAAAAGAGTCAATACTTTTAAGTTGTGGTGTTTGCCTAGAATGTGGAAAGTACCATGGACTGCTAAAAGAACTAACAGGTCTGTCCTGGAGGAAGTGCAGCCAGAATGCTCCTTGGAAATGAGAATGACCAGACTTCATCTAACCTACTTTCGTCATAATGGCAGAAGGGACCATTCCATGGAGAACGAAATCATGCTTGATAAGTGGAGGGTCAACGAAGAAGGGGAATGCCCTCAGCAAGATGGACTGACACAGTG
Organism: Orycteropus afer afer; assembly: GCF_000298275.1. Classification (NCBI taxonomy): domain Eukaryota; kingdom Metazoa; phylum Chordata; class Mammalia; order Tubulidentata; family Orycteropodidae; genus Orycteropus; species Orycteropus afer. Next base: position 745,430 of record NW_006922425.1, read on the forward strand.
GCTACAATGATGTGCTCAGGCATCGCAAGGATCGTGCGGCTGGCACAGGATTGGGTAGTATTTCGTTCTCCTGTACATAATGCTGCTATGAGTTAGAGACAACTTGATGGCACCTAACTAACAACATAGTGGAAATTGGTATGGAGATTCCTTAAAAAGTTGGATATAGAATCACCATTTGATCTAGCAATCCCATTACTAGGTATATATCCTAAAGAAGCGAGAGCCAGGACATGAATAGACTTTTGCATACACGTGTTCACTGCGGTGCTATTCACAATAGCAAAGAGATGCAAACCTTAATTGCCCATCGATGGAGGAATGGATAACCAAACTGTGGTACATACACACAATGGACTATTATGCAACACTAAATAATAATATAGAATCTGCAAAACATCACACAAGGTAAATGAACTGGGAAGAGATTGTGCTGACTGAAATAAGCTCAATCACAGAAGGACAAATATTTTATTAATCCGTTATTTCAAAAAGTCAAGGACAGGTTTATATATGGAAGGAAACTTTCTTTCTTGGTTACCAGAGATGGGAAGGGAGGGGACAGAAAACTGCTAAAAAGGTAAGAGATAAGTATCGATTTGGGAGAAGGAAAAGGCATATCAAAAGAGAAGGATGAACACAATAATGCTATGGAAAAAGAAGATACAGAGAGGTACAGGAACAAAGATAAACATTTCTGCATATACAATCATGAATTATCAGTAAAGACAAACATTAATCTACAGGTAGATACATAGGTAGACATGCTGAATGACCAGGTGTGTGTGGGCAAAAGAGAATAAGCACACGTGTATATATAAGTTTGGCAGATGATATTTCCACATTCATATTTGTATGTGTTTTAAGAATCACTATATAAAGAGAACTAACAGGGGGGCAAACATATGATAACTTCTTAGCCACAGCAACCACCCTGAGGGTGTGAGTTATTGGACCTGTGTATTCAGGACCATGGTCATGGGGGACGTCAAGCTCAATTGGCATAACATTCTACATAAAAACATTGTTCTACATCCTACTTTGGT
>NW_006922425.1:746648-747127 GCF_000298275.1 Orycteropus afer afer
CAAAGAAAAGGGAAACCAATTAACAAAGACACAGAAGATGATCCTGCACCCCTGATCCTTGAAGGGAAGGAGATAGACGTGGACAAAACCCCAACTAGCAGAAGTGAAAATACCAAAAAAAAGAGACATACAGAGCTGTGCTCTGGCAGCGATCCTGAGTGGTCCTGATGGCACAGACAGCTTGGAGATTCTCGAGTGGTAGTAGGAACTAAGAATTAACAAACAAACAAACAAAAAATCAGCCCTGGTATCCAGGGACTGCACGGAGGACTGTGCACGGCGGCCGGGGAATAAACGGAGAAGGTGAAGATAAAGGCGGGCTGAACTGTGGACTTTTGCTGGTCTGGAGGATACCGCCATTTTGAAGCTTTAAAAGTGGCTTGACTATTTTGGATATATAAAGAGACAGCGCTCTAGCAGATTCCTGGGGCTTAAGAACACATTCTGCTTTCCAGCAAACCCAAGGACACTCCGGACCT
>NW_006922425.1:748447-749347 GCF_000298275.1 Orycteropus afer afer
AAAAAACCTTACAAGAATTTTGGAAGAAAATACAAGAAGAAAATGACAAAATAAATGAAAAAATAGAAATGATTCTAAATCTACAGATAGAAATCCAGAAGATTAATACCAAAATGTCAGAAATAGATAACACATGGGAAGGGCAAAGGAGTAGAACTGATGCAATGGAAGACAAAATTAATGAGATTGAAGACAAATAACTGAATACTTCTTTGGAAAGTGATAAGTCAGAAAAAAAATCAAAACAAATGAAGAAAGCCTAAGGTTCATGTGTGATATCATCCAAAGGAATAAATTACGTGCCATTGGAATTCCAGAACAGGAAGAGAAAAACAAAACCAATGAGAAAATTGTCCAAGATTTGCTGAAGGAGAACTTCCGTGATATGCTGATAAATGAGGATATATCTATTCAGGAACTCCAACGAACCTCAAACAGGATAGAATCCCAAAAGAAAATCACGAACACACATCATCATCAAACTCATCAAAACAAAAGAAAAGACAGACTCCTGAAAGCAGCATGGGAAAAACAAAAGGTTACCTACAAAGGACAGTCAGTAAGAATAAGCTCTGATTTCTCAGCAGAAACCGTACAAGTGAGAAGGCAATGGGATGGTGTATATATAAAACCATGAAAGAGAAAAATTTTCAACCAAGAATCATATATCCGGCAAAATTGTCCCTCAAATATAATGGTGAAATTAGGAGATTTCCAGATAAGCAGATACTAAGGGAATTTGGTAAAACCAGACCAACCTTACAAGGGAGGTTAAAGGGAGTCCTTTGAACAGAGAACCCAAAATAGCAAATAACAACAGACCATTAATACACAAGATGGCTTAACCCAGAAACCACAGCTATGGACATATCTAAAGTAAAATGAGCTTACAAGATTGTA
>NW_006922426.1:0-1274 GCF_000298275.1 Orycteropus afer afer
CGGGAATTCCCATTCTTCTCAATGTTATCCATAATTTGTCATGATCCACACAATCAAATGCCTTTGCATAGTCAATAAAAACACAAGTAAACATCTTTCTGGTATTCCCTGCCTTGAGCCAAGATCCATCTGACAATGTTTCTTAGTGGGGATAATGTTGTTAGACAATGAAATGAGTTGCATATAAGCTGCTAAATCATTGTTTTTGAAAGTTGATATAATATCAATACTGGTTCTTAAAATAAATGAAGACTTAAAAAATGTGACTGCTCTTATTATAGGGGAGAGGTTTTGAAGGTGAAGAAGGAAATAAGTTCTATTTTCTACACAAAAGAAGCATTTCTACTCATGTTCTGAACTATGGAACTAGCATCAGCGACCTTACTTTGCCAAGGTAAAACTTGCATCAGATATTTAGGGAAGAGCAAGGCATTTCTGAGAGCAGTGCTTAATCTCAGGTACTAGAAATGCTGAGCCTATTTACAAATGTACAAATTTGTCTCTGAATCTTTAGTTAAGTGGCTCATTGGGCAAATAATTTAACACCTCAATGGCTGATATTTTCCTCCTTCTTTTAACACAAAAGAATAAGTATGAAGCATTGTATGAAACATTGTCCTTTTAAATTGGCTCTATATAAGGATTCAAAAGAAGATTGAGACTTCCAGGAAGATGGTGGTATTAATAGATCTATGTTCCCAACTCCTTCATTTGGTCACCAAAGAAAGCAATTAGAGATCTCCAAACTATATATGAACTCCAAAACTAGGTGGAAGACTCAATGTCAGTGATTTTGGTTTTGGTTTTTGGATATGTATCTGTGTATATATATATAGAGAGAGAGGGGGGGGCAGACAGAGAGAGACAGAGAGAGATTTCAAGAAAATGGCTCACACAGTTTGAAAGCTGGCAAGTCCCAAAGTCCCAAATCCTTGGGTCAGGTACCAGGCTGAAGACTGCTCTTGATTCATGCAGTTGCTGGCCCTAACAGACCCAAAATTGGTTGGTCAGATGGCATGCTTCTGGCTCACCAGTTTAAAAGGAACTAGTGAATCTCACAATCTTTAAGTCAGACAGCAAGCTTCTGGCTCACATCCCGAAAACTAGAGGTCAGAAGTGGTGGATGAGTTAGATTGAGGATCAAGAGTGAGCTTTGCCAGAATATCTATCTATATATATACATATATTGGATGAAGGCCACATCCCAAGAAAACTCCACTTTCAACTGATTGGCATCTAACATCAAATTACAAAATAGAGAATGATTACAAAAT
>NW_006922426.1:2089-13923 GCF_000298275.1 Orycteropus afer afer
AAAAAAAAAAAAAAATTGCTGCTCTCACTAATGCTATTAAATATTGCACTGCAAGTTCTAATCAAAAAGAAAAAGTAAAATTATTCCTATTTGCAGATGACATGATCCAGATGACAATATCCATTATTTGGGTATGTATATATACTCAAATAATCTACAAGAAATATACTAGAAGTAAGAAATGAATTTAACAAAGTGGTAGGATTCAAGGTCAACATACAAAAATCAGTTGAGTTTCTATTCATCATCATCAAGCAATATGAAAAAGGAAATTAAAAAAATAATTCTACTTACATAGCATCTAAAAAGGGAAAAAATCTAGGTACAAATTTTACTAGGGAGGTGAAAGATATGCACAATAAATCTGTAAAACATTCTGAAAAAGAAGAAAGAGAAGATGGTGTCCTATTAACAGAACATTCCATGTTCTTCTTTCAATAGATGTTTAGAGAAACAGGTAGATATAATGGTCCTGAAATTTTGAGCATCTAATAAGAAGATAAAGAATTACATTAATTAGGGGAAAGGAAGCAAGTTCAGTGGCTGGGGAGAAAAAATAAAAAAGCCAGCCAGGCCACAGTGAACCCATTACAAATACAAAGTGGGGGTGTGTGTGACTTGGACCTCAAAGGCTTTAAAGACACAGGATAGATAGATCACTTTGATTTCAAGGTGAGCTAAGGGCACACATGGGAGAAGATCTTATAGAGAAATAGATTAGACCTCCTGTAGTTTAAGCTGCCACAGAGTCCAAGACGGAGTAAGGGAAAAGGGAAGGAAAACTCTTCCGGAATAAACCAAACTGCAAATTAGGCCCACAGCAATGGGATCAAGTTCAACTCTTAGAAACCCTCTTTTAGCATAGGGTGGAACTGACTTCTGAAGTTTTGGGGCTTATGGATCTTGCGGAGGATGGCTGCCTTTTTTTCCTGTGGGGAAGTTGGTGGGTTTGAACTGCAGGGCTGTGATTGATGGCTGAAAGCTACCTTCAGTAAACCGCTCCAAACAGACCCAGGGGCTGCAGTTGTCCTTCTCCCATGTTGCATCACTTTCTGATATATCTCACACTAACACAAGAAACAAACTTTAGCCTTCTCTCCTGCAGGTCATTTTTGCAACAATCTCCTTTCTCCTATGTGGATGTACACTCCAATGAATGAGCAGATTCTGTGACAACTACCTGCTCCCAGGGCTGCTGGCTGAACATAACTAGCAAAATTCCTTCTTGATTACCTTATTCTCCCTTCATTTTTCCAGTTTCCTTATCCCCAATTTTTCTTCCTTTCTATATGATCTTTTACCCCTCTACTTCTTCATCTTCTTTCACTTTTATGAAACCTTCATCACTCTCACCCCTACTTTTGTTTTCTCTCTTTTTCTTATTTTCTTTGTCCCCATTTCTTCTGTTTTTATTCTGTCTTTTCAGCCCTCCTTCTTCTAATTGGTATTCTTTTTATTTATTTTTCTCCTTGCTTCATCCAATGAGAATAACACAATAACTCTCCACTAGTCAGCCATATGTCTGCACCAATCACCTCACCCAACAGAGGAATGACACCAGCAGCTCCTGCACCAGAGCAGCAATGACAGATGGTGGACACATATGCTCATCCCAATGGCAACTCCTCTTCATGACAAACAGAGACCTGCACCCACATTCCCACCAATTACTACACCAACACAGAAAAAAATAGAGAGTGACCCCGTACACTGAAGATAACATCCAAAGAAGTTTGCTCCATACTTCCAGATATATTAAAACAAAGTAAAACATAAAATGAGGGTGAAACAAATGAGCATGTTCGTTGCTAGATGCCATGGAGTCATCTCTGACACGTAGCAACCCTATACACAGCAGAACGTAACAGCACCCATTCGTATGCCAGCTACACAATATCTGCTATATTTGATCCCATTGTCCCAGTCACTGTGTCAATCCATCTTGTTGAGGACCTTCCCCTCTTTCTTTGACCCTCCACCTTACCAAGCATGACATCCTTCTCCAGAGAATGGTCCTTTCTCATAACACGACCAAAGTAGGTGAGATGTAGTCTGGCCATTCTTGCTTCCCAGGAAAATTTGCTGTGCTTTCTCCAGGACAGATAAGTTAGTTCTTTCAGCAGTCCATGGTACTTTCAGCATTCTTTGCCAGAACTACAACTCAACGCATCAATTCTTTGGTCTTCCTTATTCATTGTCCAGTTCTCACATGCATATGAGGCAATTGAAAATATCATGGCTTGTGTCAGGCACACCTTAGTCCTCAAGAAGACATCTTTGCTCTTTAGAGCTTGAAAGAGGTCCTGTGTAGCTGATTTGTCCAGTGCTATATATACCTTGTCTAATGTCCTGAGTGCTGCTTTATTGTTGTTGATTGCAGAACCAAGCAATGTGAAGTCTTTGACAATTTCAGTCTCTCCATTTATCATGATGATGCTTATAGGCTCAGTTGAGAGGATTTTTGTTCCTTTATATTGAGATGTCATCCACATTGCAGGCTGTATTCTTCAATCTCCATCAGTAAGTGCTTCAAATTATTTTCAGCAAGCAAAGTTGTGTTGTCAGTGTATTGCACATTGCTAATGATTCTTCCTCCAATCCTGATGCCACATTCTTATTCATATAGTCCAGCTTCTTGGATAATTTGCTCAATATACAGATTGAATAAGTATGGTGAAAAGATACAACCCTGATGCACTCCCTTCTTGATTTTAAAACAGACACTGCAGTATCCCTTTGTTCTGTTCAAACTACAACCTCCTGGTCTGTGTACAGGTTCTTTGTGAGTACAATTAAATGTTCTGGAATTCCCATTCTTCTTAAAGCTATCCACAATTTGTTATGAACCACACAATAAAATGCTTTTTTCAGAGTCAATAAAACAAAAATAAACATCTTTCTGGTATTCTTTGTTTTCAGCTAAGATCCATCTGACAGAAATGATATCCATTGTTCCACGTCCTCTTCTGAATCCAGCTTGCATTTCTGGAAGTTCTGTCAACATACTGCTACAACTGTTTTTGAATTATCTTCAGCAAGATTTTACTTGCATGCAATATTAATGATATTGTTAGAAAATTTCGGCATTCTGTGGGATCACCTATCTTTGGAATGGCTACAAATATGGATCTCTTCCAGTCAGTTGGCCAGGTAGCTGTCTTCCAAATCTCTTGGCATAAATGAGTGAGTGCCCCCAGCAGGGCATCCATTTGTGGAAACATCTCAATGGGTATTCCATCAATTCCTGGTGCCTTTGTCTTTGCAAATTGCTTCAGTGCAGCTTCAACTTCTTCCTTAAATACTATTGGTTTTTGAATATCCTGAAAAGGATGAAGATTGACCAGTTCTTTTGGTACAGTGACTCTGTGTATTTCTTCTATCTTCTTTTGATATTTCCTGCATCACTCAATATTTTGCCCATAGAATCTTTCAATATTGTAACTCGAGGTTTAAATTTTTTCCTCAGTTCTTTCAGCTTGAGAAATGCCAACCAGGTTCTTCACTTTTGGTTTTCTAACTCCAGATCTTTGCACATTTCCTTACAGTAATCAGCTTTGTCTTCTTGAGCTGCTCTTTGAAATCTTCTGTTCAGCTCTTTTATCTTGTCATTTCTTCCATTCAATATGCTCCACTCAAGGGCAAGTTTCAGAGTCTCCTCTGACATCCATTTTTGTCTTTTCTTCTTTTCTCATCATTTTAATGACCTCTTGCTTTCTTCATGGATGATGTTCTTGATGTCATCCTACAATTCTTCTGTTTTTTGGTCATTGGTGTTCAATACACCATATTAGATGGCCTCTAAATCCAGGAGGGATATATTCAAGGCCATATTTTGGTTCTCATGGACCTGTTTTAATTGTCTTCAACTTCAAGTTGAACTTGCACATGAGTAGTTGATGGTTTATTCCACAATCAACTCTTGCCCTTGTTTTGGCTGAAGATAATGCGTTTTACATCTCCTCTTTCCACAGATGTAGTCAATCTGATTCCTGTGCACTCCATCTGGTGAAGTCCATGTGTATAGCCACTGTGTTGTTGAAAAAAAGGCATTTGCAAGGAATAAGAATTTGCAAGCAAAATTATATCATGCAATCTCCAACATTATTTCTGTCACCAAGGCCAAATTTTCCAACTAATGGTGATTCTTCTTTGTTTCCAACTTTTGCATTCCAATCCCCAGTGATAATTAACATATCTTGGTTGTATGGTCAATTTCAGGCTGCAGAAGTTGATAAAAATCTTCAATTTCCTTATCTTTGGCTTTGTTGGTTGGTGTGCATATTTGAATATTAGTAGTATTAATGGGTCTTCTTTATAGGCATATGGATATTATCCTATCACTGACAGCATTGTACTTCAGGACAGATCTTGAGACAGCCCTTATAATAATGAATACCACACCATTCCTCTTCAAATTGTCATTCCTGGCATAAGAGATCATTTGGTTATCTGGTTCAAAATGGTCCAAAGCAGTCCATTTCAACTCATTAATGTTTAGCATATCAATCTTTATGCCTTCCATTTCGTTTTCCTAAATTCATACTTCATACATTCCATGTTCCAATTATTGATGGATGTTTGCAGCTGTATCTCCTCAATTTGAGTTGTGCCAAGTCAGCAAATGGAGGTACCAGAAGTTTTACTTTATCCATATCATTAACGTTGGTTCCACTCTGATGAGGAAGCTCTTTCTCAGTTGTACTTTGAGCGTCTTCCGACCTAAGAGTCTTGTCTTCCTGCACTATATCATACAGTGTTTCTGAGTTATTCTTAAAGTTCCAAGTAATGTATCAGACAATGTTTCTCTGCTATTCATAAAGCTTTTCCTGGCCAATTCTTTGAGAAGTGGATGGCCTCTGCCTTCTTCCTAGTCTGTCTCAGTCTGTAAGCTGCATTGAAACCTGTGTACAGTATGCAACCCTGCTGGCATTTGAAATACCAGTGTCACAGCCTTAAGTCTCACAGCAAAACACAAGCCACCACAATAAGACCAACTGACAGATAAGTTTGTCTCCTTTAGCTGTTCAAGACCTCTCTGTCTTCCCTTTACCTGGAACCAACCTGGATCCTGCTGCTTTGTCATCTCCAGTGTTCCCCTCTCTTTCCTGCTTCTGGAGGTGAAGCCTGTCTCCTTCCCCTCACCTGGATCCTGTGGCTTTTGTTGTCTCCAGCATTCCCCTCATCATATAACCAATAAATAAAAACAACAACTTCAAAATGATTCAGAAATAAAAGATAACTTCAACTCAAAAAAAAAAAAAAAAAAAGGATAAGATAGTAGAAACAAGTGTTCACATTAAATAATTAAAGAATTAAGAAATTGCCCTGAGAAAGAACAAGTAATCGAACTGTCTGATAAGGAATTCAAAAGATATATATCTATATTGATATAAATATAGATATAGATATACATATACATAGATATAGATACATACATAGATAGATATAGATATAGACATATAGATATAGATCTATATCCTTCCAAGAGCTCAAGGAAACCATAAGCAGAAGCAAGGAGAAGACAAACAATACCCTTGAATGTTGTTGATTTTATGTGTTGTTGAGTCATCTCTGACTCATAGCGACCTCTTTTTTGGGTTTCCAAGGCTATATCTCTATGGAAGTAGATTGCCCAATCTTCTTTCTGAAGAATGGCTGGTGGGTTTGAACCTCCAACCTTCTGGTTAGCAGTCAATTTTCTTAGGCACTGTGTCACCAGATACCCTTGAATAATTCAAAAAATCATTCAAGAGCAATATGATGAAATAAATAAGCAATTAGAAAGCATACAAAAACAACAATTAGAAATCTAGAAGATGAATGCTAAAATTACAGAGTTAGATAGCACATTGGGAGGACAAAAGAGTAGACTAGAACTGGCTAAATAATACATTTCTCAACCAGAAGACAAATCCCTTGAGATCAGCTTGTATGAGTAAAATCAGAATAAAGAATGAAAAGAAATGAAGAAAACCTAAGAGTTATATGGGATGATATAAAAAAGTAACATAAGCCTGATGTCTGATTGGAACTCCAGAAGAGGAGGCAAAAAAAAAAAGAAAGAAAAAAAGAAAGAAAGAAAAGAAAGCAACTCACTAACAATATTGTCAACACTTGCTAACAGAAAACTTCTTCTATAACATGAAAGATGAAAAGATATCCATCCAAGAAACTCTATGAGTCCCATACAAGACTAACACCAAGAGAAAGTCTCCAATATATATCATAATTAAATTTGCAAAACCAAAAACAAAGACAGAATCTTGAGAGTAGCTCTGGAAAATGAAATGTTACCTACAGCAGGCAAGCAATAAAACTAAGCTCTGATTTCTCAGGAGAAACCAAACAGGTAAGAAGGCAAATGGATGACATATACAAAACATTGGAAGGAAAGAATTGCCAACTAAGGATTATATATCCTGCTAAACTGTTCCTCAAATATGAAGGCGAAATTAAGAGATTCCCAGACAAACTAAAATTAAGGGAATCTGTGAAAACGAGACCAATCCTACAACAAATGCTAAAGAGAGTCCTTCCAATGGAAAACAACAAATTAAAATCAAGGCACTTGACATCATTATCTAGAAACCAATGTAGAAAAAAAATCTCAAAATAAGCTCACAAAAAATATAAATAGAGAAAGAGAGGAGTCAATCTATAACAATACCAATAACAAAGCAAATAGAGGGAATGGATATTATAATTACAAAATTTTCAAATAGAGAGGAAGTCAGGACAATGTCTATATAGAACAAACTGTTCCAAACTTAGAGAAATAAAAATATTTCTATTTCTTTTTTACTTTGTACTTTCATTGTGGTGAAACCATACATAACAAGACATTTGCCAATATAACAACTTCCACATTTACAGCTCAGTGACATTGATGACATTTTAAATGTTGTGCCACCATTACTGTTATCCTTTTCCAAAGTATTCCAACACCATTAGCATAAACTCTGTACCCTGCAAACAAAACCTCCTTTCCCTCTCCCTCCTACCCCTGGTAGCCAATAATAATGTTGCTATTTATATATCTATTTATCTATATATTTTTTTCAACCTACCTAGGAATTTTCCCTTCTCTCCCCTCCCAACCCTGGTAACCAACAAAGAAAGTTTCCTTCCATGTATAAAGCTTTCCTTGAGTTTTTACAATAGTGGACTGATACAATATTTGTCTTTCTGTGATTGACTTATTTCACTCAGCATAATGTCCTTCAAGTTCATCCACATTATGTGGTATTTTGCAGAGTCTACATTTTTCTTTAGGGTTGCATAGTATTCCATTATATGTATGTACCACCATTTGTTAATCCATTCCATGGTTGATGGACACTTACATTGTTTCCAGGGAAGTAAGAGTTTACTACAAGGTAATCACAAAGAAAACCAACAATCCTTCCAAAGAAATGAAAAAATCACAAGGGCTTAGTAAACACAAAATCAACAATAATGAATAAAAGAAAAAATATACTTGATAACAAAATGAACTCAGCACAGAAAAGCATTTGGAACAAGGAAATCAACAACAGTACAACAAAAAAAACAGCAGAATGACATCAATAAATTCATACATATCATAAATTAAACTGAATGTAAATGGACATAATACACCAGTCAAGAGAAAGAGAGTGGAAGATTGTGTAAGAAAAGAAGACCAATTGATATGCTGTCTAAAAGAAACCCACTTTAGACACAAACATAAAAACAAATTAAAAATCAAGGGATGGGAAAAAAAATATATGTATCAAGGTTAATAGCAACCAAAAAAGAACAGGAGTGTCAATATCAATATCTGATAAAATACACTTCAAAGTGAAAATCAACATAATGAACAAAGAAGGGCATAATATGATGTTAAAAAGGTCAGTTGTCCAAGAGAACATTATCATAATCAATATCTATGCACCAAATGAAAGAGCTCTAAAATATATAAAACCAACATTAACTGAACTGACAGGAAAAATGGACAATTCTGCAATAGTAGTAAGAGACTTTAACACATCACTTTTGAAGAAGAATAGAATAAGTAGAGAAAAACTCAACAAGCATGCAGATGATCTCTACAACATAATCAACCAAGTTGACCTCATAGATATATACAGAGCACTCCACCCAATAAAACCACAACACACATTCTTCTCCAATGCACATGGATCATTCTTCAGAACAGATCATATGTTAGGCCACAAAACAGGCCTCAATACACTTAGAAACAATGAAATTTTACAAAGCATCTTTTCAGATAACAATCCTATAAAATTAGAAATCAATAATAAGAAGACCAAAGGGAGGGAGATCAATTATGTGGAAAGTGAATAAGATACTGCTCAAAAACTACTAGGTAACAGAAGAAATAAAGTATGGAATAAAACATTCCAAGAAACAAATGAGAATGAAAATACAACTTACCAAAACCTTTGGGACACAGTCAAGGGAGTACTCAGAGGTCAATTTATAGTAATAAATACACACATCATAAAAGAAGAAAAAGAGACTTCCTGTAAGTTGGAGGAATAGGCAGACAAGAGACACAGACTCTCTTTAGCAAAGCAAAGAAAAAAAAACAATTGACAGAGATACAGAAGATAATCCTGGAGCCCTGAGCTTTGAAATAAACTATACAGAAGTGGATTAGGCACCAACTAGTGGAAAAACCTGAATAAAAAGAGTTAGTATAGAGACAGTTGGAGCTGTGGACTGTCAGCTACTCTGATGGGACCAAAAGCCAGAATAGTTCCAAGTGGTGTTGGGACCTGAGAATTGACCTAGAAAAGATCAGCCCTGGTCTCCAAGGGCTGCAGGGATGACTGCGCTGGTGGCCTATGACTAGGAAGGGAAGCAGCAAGGTGGCTGACAACCTGAGGTGTTGACTTTCCACTGCCCAAGGGTGCAGCCATTTTGAATCATTACAAGTGGCAACCATTTTAGATTTCAAAATGATAGCATCCTCATTTGGATTCCAGGGACCTAAGAATAGGCTCTCTTTGCTAAGGTCAACAGGGACATACGAGAGGCTGACAACAGGAAAGGAGACATGTGAGTGTATAAGCTCTGCTCACTAGCAAATAGAGGAGCAGAGCACAGTACTCTGCTTGCTTAGATAACATACAAACAAAATAAAGAAAATTAAAATTGTGAGCAAGTCACTGCTACATGCAATCACCAATTAAATGTAAACACAAAACATAACAATGCCTTGTAGACAACAGAGCATCACAGTACACCCAAAAAAGCAAGATAAAGCAGGAGAAACAAGGGACCAGGATATGGACCCAAAAGACATCCCTGAGGAAGATGCAGCATTGGAACTCCCTGATAAGGAATTCAAAAGAATTATATTTAGGTATCTTCAACGAATTGAGAGACAGTTCAAGGAAAACATAGATAAAGCCCTAGAACAATTTCAAAAGACAATACAAGAACAAAATAACAAAATAAATGAAAAATTAGAAATGACACAAAATCTACAGGTAGAAATCCAGAAGATTAATACTAAATTTTCAGAAATAGATAAGACATAGAATGGGCAAAGGAGCAGAACTGAATCAATGGAAGACAGAATTAGGGAGATTGAAGGCAAATACCTGAACACTTCTTTGGGAAGGGATAAATCAGAAAAAAACATCAAAACAAAATGAAGAAAGCCTACAGCTCACATGGGATACCATCAGAAGTAATAACCTACATGTAATCAAAATTCCAGAACAGGAAGACACAAACAAAACCACAGAGAAGATTGTTAAAGATTTGTTGGAAGAGAATTTTCCTGGTATGATGAAATATGAAAATGTATCCATTCAGGAAGTACAACCAACCCCAAACAGGATAGATCCCAAAAGAAAATCACCAGGACATATTATCATCAAACTTACCAAACCCAAAGATAAAGAAAGAATCATGAGAGCAGCACAGGAAAAACAAAAAGTTACCTACAAAGGGCAACCAGTAAGACTAAGCTTGGATTTCTTGAGAGAAACCATGCAGGTGAAAAGACAATTGGATGGTATATGTAAAACACTGAAGGAGAAAAATTTCCAACCAAGAATTATGTACCCAAGAAAATTGTCCCTCAAATATGATGGTGAAATTAAGACATTTCCAGATAAGCAGAAATTAAAGGAATTTGTTAAAACCAGACCAATCTTGCAAGAGATGCTAAAAGGTGCCCTTTGGATAGAGAAGAAACAAAAGCCAATAACAACTGACCATTAACACACATGATGATATAACCCAGAAACCGATCCAGCAATGGAAGTACCCAGAATAAATAAGCCTACAAGATTGTACACAGGGAACCAGAGACATCAATTGACAAAAGAGGACAACTACAAACAAAAAAGAGGGAAAAAACTGTGTCATTACAGAACTTCTAGATGGAAGTCAAGACAACTACAAGATAGAATGGACTGTTCTAAACTTGGAAAGAAAACTATAAATCACAGAGTAACTTCAAAGAAAAATGATAAACCTCCACATCAAAAAAGGACCAGCATAAATATTCAGCAAATATTAAACCAATAGCAATGAAGGAAGTGATAACATAATTCATAAACAAAACAAGCTCAGCATAGAAAATCATATGGAACAAAGAAATTGACACCACAAAAAACATATAACAAAAATGACAATAACAAATCATATTTGCCAATAACAACATTATCTGGCAAGAGACTTATCTCTAAGATTTATAGCAGAAGAGTGGATGACCAAACTATGGTACATACACATAATGGACTGCTATGTAGTACTAAAGGATAATGTACAGTCTGCAAAAGACTGCATAATATGGAAGAATTTGGAGGACATTATGCTGAGTGAAATAAGTCAATCACAGAAGGACAAATATAGTATTAGTTCATTGCTGTGAAGGGTCAAGGAAAGGTTTATATATGGAGGGAAACTTTTTTTGTTGGTTGCCAGGGTTGGGAGGGGAAGAGAGGGAACACTGAAAAGAAAAAAAAAAGGAATGAAGTGATTCATGTCACTTTAGTGTTTATATTTCACTGTACATAGATTATATTTCAATAAATTGCATTAAAAAAAGAAGAATTAAAATCAACATCTTAAATCAACACCTCTAACAATTAGAATAAGAGCAACAATAGAAACCAACAGTACCCAGAAGAACTAAACCACAACCAAACTCACTGCTGTTGAGTTGGACCCAACTCATAACAACTCCTCCTTGGGTTTCTGAGGCAATATCATTATGGAAGTAGATTGCCCAATCTTCCTTCTGAGGAGTGGTTGGTGAGTTTGAACTGCCAGCCTTCTGATTAGCAGTCAAATGCCTTAGGCACTGTGTCACCAGAGCTGCCATCTAGAAGAAAGGAAATAATAAATATCTGAGCAGAAATAAATGAAGCAGAAAAACAAAATGGAGAAAATAAAGAAGACAAGAAGCTGGTTCTTTCAAAAAGTTAACAAAATCAATAAACCACTGGCAAATTTAACAAAGGAAAATGAAGAGAAGATGGAAATAGCATGAACAAAAAAATAAAATGAGTGACATCACAACAGAACCAATTATATACAAAAGTTAATAACAGAATATTATGAAGAATTGTACTCCAACATGTTAAAAAAAATAAAATAAAACCTAAAAAAAATTAGATTTTTTAGAAATACAAGATTTACATAAACTAACACAATCTGAGATACAGTACTTGAAAAGGCTCATAACAAAGAAGAAATTGACAACAAAAAACTTCCCACAAAAAAAAAAAAAAGTCCTGGCACCAGACATCTTTGCTAGAAGAGTCTATCAAATGTTCAGTGAAGGATTGACATGTATACGATTCAAACTATTCCAGAAAACAAAAAATGAC
>NW_006922426.1:14798-28619 GCF_000298275.1 Orycteropus afer afer
TATATCTATATCTATATCTATATCTATATCTATATCTACACCATGACCAAGTGGGACTCATACCAGGTATACAAAGATGGTTCACCATCAGAAAAAACAATTAATGCTATCCTTCACATAAATAAAACAAAGTAAAAGAGCCACATGATCATGTCAATTGATGCAGAAAAGCATTTGAAAAAATCTGACACCCATTCCTGGTCAAAACTCTCATCAAAATAGGAATAGAGGGTAAATACCTCAAAAATGGCATACACACAAAACCAACAGCCAACATTATTGTCAATGGAGAAAGACTTAAAGATTCTCCTTGCCAATGGGAACCAGATAAAGATGCCCTCTATCACCCTTCTATTTAACATTGTATTGGAAGTCCTAGCCAGAGCAATAAGGCAAAAAAAAAAAAAAAAGAGAAAAGAAAAGGCATCCTCTTTGGCAAAGAATAAGTAAAGCTATCTCTATTTGCAGATGGCATGATCTTATACATAGAAAACCTGAGAGACTCAGCAAGAAATTTACTGGAACTAATAGAAAGTTTCTGTAAAGTGGCAGGATACATGATTAACATACAAAAATCGGCTGGACTCCTCTACATCAACAAAGAGATCTCTGAAAAGGAAATAATGAAAACAATACCATTTATAATAGCTACCAAAAAGATAAAATACTTAGGAATAAATCTTACCAGGGACACAGAAGACTTATACTAAAAAAAAAAAAAAAAAAACTATAAACACTACTACAAGAACCATAAGAGAGCTACATAAATGGAAGAACATGCTGTGTTCAAGGCTAGAAAGAAAGAGTACTGTGAAAATGTCAGTATCACCCAAAGCAATCTATACATTCAATGCAATATTGATCCAGATTCCATGAGCATTCTTTAAGGACATGGAAAAACCAGTCACTAACTTCATGTGGAAAGGAAAGAGACCTTGAGTAACCAAAGCACCACTGAAGAAGGAAAACAAAGTAGAAGGTCTTACACCACTGGATTTCAAACTGCCATACAACCACAATAGTCAAAACAGGATGGTATTGGTACAATAGACAAATGGGCCAGTAGAACAGAATTGAAAATTCAGAAATAGACCAATTAACCTATGGTAAGTTGATCTTTGATAAAGAGCCAAAACCCATTAAATAGGAGAGAGGTTGACTCTAACAAATGGTGCTGTCAAAATTGGATATCCACTTGCAGAAAAAATAAACAAGATTCATATATCACACCATACACAAAAACAAACTAAAGATGGATCAAAGACTTAAATGTCAAAACCAAAACCACATAATTCTTCAAAGATAAAATAAGAGCAGATTTAGGGGTCTTAATCTAGGGCATAAATAGACTGTCAAGCATAACACCAAATGCACAAGCAGTAAAAGAGAAACTAGATTACTGGGACCTCTTAACATTTAAATTCTTATGTTTATCAAAAGACTTCTCCAAAAGAGTAAAAAGAGAGTTTACAGGTTGGGAATAAATATTTGACAATGACATATCCAGCAAGGAACCTATCTGTAAAATTTATGTAAAATATCAGCACCTCAATTTCAAAAAGCCAAACAATCAAATTCAACAATGGGAAAGAACATTAACAGACACTTCAAGATATACATGTGACCATGAAACATATGAGCATGATCATTAGTCATTAGAGAGATGGAAATCAAAACAAAAATGAGATTTCATCTCACCCCAGCAATAATAGCAAAGTTCAATAGGCAGAAAATAGCAAATGCTAGTGAGGGTGTGGAGAGATTGGAACTCTAGTAGACTGCTGGTGGGACTTTAAAAAGTACAGCCACTTTGGAAAATGGTATGGCATTTCCTTAAAATATTGGAAATAGAAATAGCATTTGATCCAGCAGTTCCACTACTAAGCATATATCCTAAACTGGTGAGATTTAGTATAGGAATAGACATATGCAAACCCATGTTCATATCAGCACAATTCACAATAGCAAAGAGATGGAAAAAGCCTAAGTGCCCATCAACACATGAATGGATAACAAAACTATGGTACATTCACACAATAGAATACTATGCAGCATTAAAGAATAATGAAGAATCCATGAATCACCTCATAACATGAATTAATTTGGAGGACAATATTCTCAGTGAAATAAGTCAATCATAGAAGGACAAATATTGTATAAGTCCATTGTGATAAAAACTCAAGGGAAGATTTATGCAGGAAAGGAAGTTTACTTTGTTAGTTACCAGGGATGGGAGGGAAGAGAAGGGAACATTTCTTACTAGTTAAGAGTCATGTGTTGAAGTGGGTGACTAGAAAGGCAATATAACAAAAAGTGTGTGACTAGCACAATAATAATAGAGAAAAGGAGGACACAGAAAGATATACAGAACAGAGGAAAATACTATTACACACAGAATACTAGATTATCAATAATAACAAACAGTGTTCTACAGGTGGATGCATACACAGTTGAGAAGAACAGGTGTGGGTAGGTGAACAGGAATATATATCAATGATCATGGACAGATTTGCCTGATGATATTTACAGCAGTATTTGTGCCACAAAATTATCCATATACATTACAGAAGTAATAGGGGACAATGTAGGAGTAGTTTCTTAGTGACAAGCAAACATTTTGAGGGAGAGAACCACTGGGCCTGTGGGGTCAGGACCATGGTCTTGGAGACATCAAGCTCAGTTGGCACAATAACACACACAAAAATCTTCCTCTAAATCCTACTTTGGTGAGTAGAGATTGAGATCTTAAAAGGTTTTAAGTGAGCATCTAATATGCAACAATTGGTCTCCCCTCATCTAGGGCGAAGAAGAATGAAGAAAATCAAAATCATATGGGAATAATTTTTTTCCAAGGCTTTGATGGAAAATGGGGACTTCAACTTTCAAGACCCTGAGACCAGAAGAAAAACTAGATGGTGACAAGCTACCAAAGACAACTACTCTTTGGAGATTCTGGATAGAGTAGGAGGAAAAATGTGGAACACAATTCAAAAGCACAAAAAATTACCAGAATTATTGGTTGGATACAGACTGGTGGCTCTGAGACTATGGCCCCGGGTTATCCTATAAGCCTGGAAGTGGACTCACTTCCACGGGTTAGCTCTCAGTCAAACAGCAGAAAGTCCTACAAACAGAGAACCTATCCCAGAGAGATTCACCCCTTAGATCAATCAACCATGAGATGTCAAAAGGGTAGCATTTGCACAGACAGAAACCTGGACAGAGAGGAATGCATAGATAAGGATGACACAGGGAAGGAGTAGTCAGAGGAATGAGATGGGAGGTTTTTATTATGAGTATTGTAATCGGGGCCATGAAACCAAATGTGCATGAACTGTTGAGAGTAAAATGAATCTGTTTTGTAAATTTTCACCAAAAACACAATAATTTTTATTTTTTTTTAAAGAATAAAATAAATAAATAAAGAGAAACATTTTTGAAAGAAGACCTAAATCAATGGAAAGACACTCAGTATTCATGAAGTGAATGACTATATATTGTTAAGATGTCAATACTAACTCAAAGATAGCTATGTTTCAGTACAAAATCTAATAAAATTCCAGTAGTCTCCATTGCAGAAATGGAAAAGCCAAATTTCAGATTTGTATGGACTTGTAAAGGACTCTACAAAAAGAAATCTTAAAAAAGAAGAACAAAATGGAATTTACACTTCCTGATTTAAATACATACTATCAAGCTGCATTATAAAAAATGTGATCTTTGTATAAGGATAGATACATAGACTGATAGAATATAATTGAGAATCCACAAATAAAACTCATGTATCTTTGGCCAACAAGTTTCTCAAGTTCATTCAATGGGGATACATGGTTTTCAATGATGCTGGGACAATTGGATCTCTATATACAAAAGAATGAAATTGGACTCACACCTTTCATTATATAGGTAAATGAACTCAAAGTAGATCAGTTACTTTAACATAAGAATTAAACCAATGACCTAAAATAAGGTGTTATATGCCATATGCTCAAATGCTGAGTATTCTAAGAAAAGTTTAAAAGTTTTGAACATTATTAGTTTGCTTATATTTTTCAAACTTCAAAATTTAATTAAAAAGGGGGTGTTCTGATAAGATTGAGGACAAGACAGACAAACTACACGAGCCCTCTTCAACAAGAAAAGGGGAATTAACTAACACAGATAAAGAAGATAATCCTGGAGCCCTATGCTTTGACTGGAAGGATACAGAAGTGGGCTAAACTCCAACTAGTAGAAGAACCTGCATGAAAACACTGAAAAAGGAGACATATGGAGCTATGGACTGTCAGCGATTCTGATGGCATGGGCAGTTTGAATATTTCCAAGCAGTGTTAGGATATAAGAATTAACCTAAAAATTGGTTTTGCTAGCCAGGGGCTGCATGGAGGACTGCACTGGTAGCTGGTGAGTAAAAGGGGAAGCAGCAAAGAGGGAGATGGGCTGAGCTGTGGACTTTTGACTGCCTGGAGGGTGCAGTTGTTTTGAATGTTTACAAGCAGCTTGACTACTGTGGATATTTTAAGCAATAGCATTCTCTAAGATTCCAGGGACTTAGGAATAGGTTCCACTTGCTAGGGACCACAAGGACATATAACCCAAGACATATCATCATCAAACTCACCAAAAACAAAAACAAAAACAAAGAAAGAATCCTGAAAGCAGCATGGGAAAAATGAAAAGTTATCTACAAAGGGCAACAAATGAGTAAGCTCTGATTTCTCAGCAGAAACCATGTGAGCAAGAAGGCAATGTGATGGTATATATAAAACCCTGAAAAAGAAAAAAATTACAACCAAGAATTATATACCAGCAAAACTATCCTTCAAATATGATGGCAAATTTAGGAGATTTGCAGATAAACCAAAATTAAGGAATTTTGTTAACACCAGACCAACCTTACAACAGACACTAAAGGGAGTCCTTTGAACAGAGAATCAATAATAGTAAACAACCACCAGCCATTAATACACATGATGACATAACCCAAAAACCAACACAGTTATGGGAGTATCCAAAGTAAAAATAAGCTGACAAGATTGTAAACAGGGAACCAGAGACATCAGTTGGAAAATGAGGACAACTACAAACCAAAAAGAGGGAGAAAAACAGTATAGTTACAGAACTTCTAAATGGTGAGGAAATCAAGAGAGTTGTAAGATAGAATGGATAGTTCTAAATATGGGGAGAAAATTTTAAATCACAGGGTAACCTCAAAGAAAAATGATGAATACTCACACCAGAATAAAAAAGAGGACAAACACAAATATGTACCAAATACTAAAACAATAGCAATAAAGAAAATGATAACATGACTCATAAACAAAATGAGTTCAGCACAGAAAATTATATGGAAGAAAGAAACCAGGAATACCACTCAAAACACATAACAAAATGACAGAAACCAATTCATACTTGTCGATAATTACACTGAAAGTCAATGGATTAAATATACCACTCAAGAGATGGATAGCTGCAGACTGGATAAGAAAACATAACCCATCAATATGTCATCTACAAGAGACACGCCTTAGAGGCAAAGACAAAAATAGACTAAAAATCAAAGGTTAGAAAAAGATATATCAAACAAATGGCAACCAAATACAGCAGGAATAGCAATATCAATTTCTGATCAAATTGACTTTAAGAGAAAAACCACCATAAAAGACAAGAAAGGACATTATATAATGATCAAAGGATCAATTGAGCAAGTAGATATAACCGTAATAAATGCTTATGGACTGAATGAAAAAAACCCAAAATAAATAAATCAGACTTTAACAGAATTGAAAAGACAAATAGGTAACTCGACAGTTATAGCAGGAGACTTTAATACACCACTTTCAATCAAAGATAGAACAACTGGAAAGAAATTCAACAAATACACAGAAAAGCTAAACAATACAATCTACCAACTTGACCTGATAGACATCTACAGAGCACTTCACCCAACAACAGCACAATATACATTATTTTCCAGTGCACATGGAACATTCTCCATGATAAACCATATATTAGGTCACAAAGCAAGCCTCAATTAATTTAAAAATATTGAAATACCGCAAACCATCTTCTCAGATCATTTGTTTGTTGTTGTTGTCATGTGCCGTCGAGTCAGCCCCGACTCTTAATGCTACCAAATTAGAAATCAACAGCAGGAAGATCAATGGAAAAAGAGGAAACATATGGAAACTGAATAACACCCTCCTCAAAAACGACTGGGTAAGAGAAGAAATAAAAAATGAAATTCAGAAATTCCTTGAATTAAATGAGAATAAAAACACAACACACTATAATCTTTGGGACACAGAAAATGCAGTGACCAGAGGCCAATTTATAGCAATAAATGCACACATCAAAAAAAAAAGAAAGAGTCTAAATCAACACCTTAAACCAACAGCTCCCACGGTTAGAAAAAGAACAGCAAGAAAAGCCTACAGTGATTAGAAGAAATGAAATAATAAAGATTAGAGCAGAAATCAATGAAACAGAAAATAAAAAGGTAAGAGAAAAAAACAGCTAGACTAGAAGTTGTTTTTTTGAAAAGACTAATAAAATTTGAAAACTACCAGCAAATTTAACAAAGGAAAAGAGGGAGAAAATACAAATAACACAAATAAGAAAGGAATTGGGTGATAGCACAAGAGAACTAAATGAAATAAAAAGGATAATATCAGATTACTATGAAGAACTGTACTCCAACAAATTTTAAAATCTAGAAGAAATGGACAGATTTCTAGAAATATAATGCTTACCTAAACTAACACAGACTGAGGTGGAAAAGTTGAAAAGACCCATAATGAAAGAAGAAATTGAACAGGTCATAAAAAAATTACCAACAAAAAAAGTCTTGGCCCAGAAGTTTTCTACCAAACATTCAGAGAAGAACTGATACCAATCCTACTCAAATTATTCCACAAGATAAAAGAGGATGGAAACCTCTCAAATTCATTTTATGAAGCAAGTATAACCTTGATACCAAAACCAGGAAAAGGCATCACTCAAAAGGAAAACTACAGACCAATATCCCTCATGAATGTAGATGAAAAAATTCTTCAACAAAATCGTACTCAATAGACTCCAACAACATATCAAAAAATAATAATACATTATGACCAAGTGGAGTTGAACATTAGAAAAACAACATTATCTATCACATAAACAAAACAAGGGAAAGAACCACATGACCATATCAATTGATGCAGAAAAAGCATTTGATAAAATCCAACACCCATTCCTGAAAAATAGTCTCAGGAAAATAAGAATAGAAGAGACAGTCCTCAACATAATAAAAGGCATATATGCAAAACCAACAGCCAACATTATTCTCAGTAGAGGGAGACTGAAACTACTCCCCTTGTAGACAGGAACTAGACAAGGACACCCTCTATCACCCCTTCTATTCAACATTGTATTGGAAGTCCTAGCCAAGGAAATAAAGCAAGAAAGGGAAATCAACAGCATCCAAATTGGTAAGGAAGAAGTCAAACTACCCCTATTTGCTGATGATATGATTCTATATGCAGAAAATCCAAGAGACTCAGTCAAAAAACTACTAGAACTAATTGTGAGATTTAGCATTGTGTCAGGATACAAGATCAACATCTAAAAATCAGTTGTAGTCCTTTACACCAGCAAAAAAGATTGCGGAAAAAGTAATAAGGAAATCAATACCATTTAAAATAGCTACCAAAAAAAATAAAATATTGGGGAATAAATCTTACCAGGGACACATAAGATCTGTATAAAGAAAACTACAAAAGATTACTTCAAGAAATCATAAGAGATCTGCATAAATGGAAGAACATACCATGGTTATGGATAGGAAGATTGAACATTGTGAAAATGCCAATTCTACCCAAAGCAATCTATACATTCAATGCAATCCCAATCCATATCCCATCAACATTCTTTAAGGATATGGAAAAAACAATCACTGACTTTATATGGGAAGGAAAGAGACCTCAGATAAGCAAAGCGCTATTGAAGAAGAAGAACAAAGTAGGAGGTCTCACACTTCTGAATCTCAAAACTTTCTATACAGCCATAGTAGTAAAAAGTGCCTGATATTGGTACAGTGACAGCCACATAGACTAGACCAATGGAATAAAATTGATAACCCAGAAATAGATCCCTCGAAGTATGGTGAGCTGATCTTTGACAAAGTGTTGAAATTCATTAAATTACCTGTTTAACAAATGGTGCTGGCAAAACTAGATATCCATTTGCAGAGAAATTAAACAAGATCTGTGCCTCACACCATACAGAAAAACTAACTCCAGACGAATCAAAGACTTAAATGTGAAACCTAAAACTATAAAGTTCCTCAAGGAAAATATAGTGGCAAATTTAAGGCTGCTCATTTATGGCATAAATAGACTCTCAAGCATAATCCAAAATGCATAAAGAGTTGAAGATAAACTTGATGAATGAGACATGCTAAAAATTAAACTTTTATGTACTTCCAAAGACTTCTCCACAAGAGTCAAAAGAGAACCTACACATTGGGGAAAAAAAAAAAAGCTTGGCAATGACATATCTGACAAGCAACTTATCTCTAACCAACTTATCTTATCACCAACATCTCAACAAGAAAAAGACAAATAATCCAATTAAAAAGTGGGCAGAAGATATGACTAGACACTTCACCAAAGAGGATATCCAGGTGGCTGACAAACGCATGAAGAAAAGTTCATGCTCATTAGCCACTACAGAGATGCAAATCAAAGTAACAATGAGCTAACATCTTGCCCCAGGAAAGTTCAACAAGACAGAAAATAATAAATGTAGGAAAGGATGTGGAGACATTGGGACTCTCATACACTGCTGGTGGGACTGTCAAATCATACAACCACTGTGGAAAGCAGTACAGTGATTCCTTAAAAAGTTGAAAACAGAAATACCATTTGATCAAACAATCTCATTACTAGGTATATAACCTAAAGAATATCTGTCCCTCACAACATACAGAAAAGACAGGCATAGGAGCTGAACATTTAAATTAGGTAGGTACATTC
Source organism: Orycteropus afer afer (assembly GCF_000298275.1). NCBI lineage: Eukaryota > Metazoa > Chordata > Mammalia > Tubulidentata > Orycteropodidae > Orycteropus > Orycteropus afer. The sequence continues at coordinate 23,813 of NW_006922426.1, forward strand.
TTTAGAGAAATCGATCACTGGAGAATACAAGAATTTTGTATGCACAGGGAGACAGTTTGGGAGCAGGAGTGCATGGGAGGGAAGGACACAGGGAAACGGTGTCTAGGAGGAGGAAGTGGGAGGAGAGCTGTTGCATTGTGGGAAATGGTAGTCAATGTCATGAGACAAAGTTGTATATGAAGTGCTGTATGGAAGCTGAATTTGCTCTGTAAACTTTCATCCAAATCTGTTGTACATAAAGTTAATTAAAATGGCTAATAAGACTATACTAACATAAAATACGGGAGCTCTGGTAGCATAATGGCTAAGGCACTTGACTGCTAGCCAGAAGGCTGGTGGTTTAAACCCACCAGCCACTCCTCGGAAGGAAGATGGGGCAATCTACTTCCATAGTGTCACTGCCTCGGAAACCCAAGGAGGGGTCGCTGTGAGTCATGGCTGACTTGATGGCACATAACAACAACAACATAATATACAGTTTATGCACTTATTGTAAACCTTGTACATTTTAATGGCACTGCATATCACTATGTTATTCTCTTTCAGTCCCTAAGCAATAAAAAAATCTCACTGACGTTGAGTCAATTCAACTCATAGTGACCCCTCCGTGGGTTTGGAGGCAGTGTCTCTAGGGCAGTAGATTGTCCAATCTTCCTTCTGAGGAGTGGCTGATGGTATAAGCTCTTATTTGTGATTTATATTTTCCTCATAATATTGCATTTTTCATTGAACCATAAAAACAAACAAAAATCTCATTGCCATCAATCTGATTTTGACTCATAATAACCCTACAAGACAGAGTAGAATTGCCTTATAAGTTTTCCAAGGCTGTACATAGGACACTTGGTAACGTAGTGCCTAAGTCATTTGACTGCAAACCAGAAGGGTGGTGGTTCAAACTCACCAGCCACTCCTCAGAAGGAAGATGGGGCAATCTACTTCCGTACTTATACAGTCTTGGAAACCAAAGAAGAGGTCACTATGAGTTGGATCTGACACGACAGCAGTGAGTTTGGTTTTTGGTTACATTTTTATGGAAGCAGACTGCTACATCTTTCTCCTGCTGAGGGGTTGGTAGATTTGAACCACCACTGGCATTTTGGTTAGTACCTGAAGGCTTTAAACACTGTACCACCAGAGCTCATTATTGAATCATAGTCCATGGAATTAAGAACAAAAGTTTTACCTCTGACTGTCATCTAAGAAAGACAGCTACAACATTCTATTTATACTATATGAATTGGAGAATGACATTCTTTAATGGAATCCTTTAAATTTTTAAAATGTTATGAAATCTCAGATAGTTGTAAGATGTATCTATCACTCATTTTATTAAAAAAAAAAAAAACCTAATATTAAAAAGAAGTGAAAAAAATGTCTTTTGAGGACTGACTGTCACTTGTGTAACTTCAGGCATATTTTCAAAGATACCCATTTTCTACTTAGGAAAATAGGAATTTTATTATTTTCATCACAAAAAGTACACAATAAAAGCATAATATGACATGTGAAAACATTAGACATATTACCTGAAATATTGCAATAGTTGCTGCAGAAATGTTACTTTCCAAAAAAGACAATGCCATTTCCTGATGCCTACACTGTGAATTGTACCAAACTTTTAGAAAATAATTAATGCCAGTCCTTTATAAAATCTTCCAAAAAACGGAAGAGGAGAGCAACTTTCCAATGAGACCAATATTTCCTTGATATCCAAACTAGATAAAATATCAGAAGAAAAGAATTACAGACCAATACCTTGCATGTATATAGACGCAAAAATACTTAACAAAATACCAGCAAAACAAATTCTGTAACATATAACATCAATTATATAATACAACCAAACAGAATTTATCCACAGTGTGTTTCACATATAAATATCAATTAATGTAATGAATTATATTAATGGAAAAATGATAAAATTTGCATGATCACTTTAATAAATGCAGAAAAAGAATTTGATGAGATATAATAATCTTTCCTGAAGTATACAAAATAGGAATAAAAAGACATCTCAAAATGTTAAAATGTATCTACAAAAAAAAAAAAAGTCCGCTAACATCATACTTACCGTAAAAGATCATAACTCTAGTGAAAGACTGAATGTTTCTACCTATACTAGGAAAAGGATGAGGATGCCACCTTTCACTATTTCTGTTCAATATTGTACTGGAAATTTTATCCAGGACAATAAGGCAATGGAAATATAATAAATGGCATCCAGAAAACAAACTATCTCTATTTGCATATGACATGATGTTCTATATAGAAAATTCTAAGGAATACACATACATACATCATATACAACTAACAGAAGTAATAAGTAAATTTAGCAGCAAAGTTGCAAAATACAACATTTACATACAAAAAAAAAAAACTATATTTGGATAAACCAGTGATAAGCATGCTGAAAATAAAATTAAGTAAGCAATTTCATTTTAAATAAGATAAAAAAATAATAAAATCCTTGCAAATGAATATAACAGAAACATGCAAAACTTATTGAAAAGTACAAAAATAACAGGGAAAGAAATTATAAAATATTTAAATGAATGCAAAGATATTTTGTGTTTGTGTACTTGAAGGCTTGATAGTGGTAATATGGCTTTACTACCTTTCTTAGTTTGCTAATGCTACTGTAACATAAATACCACAAGTCAACAGCTTTAAACAGGAACTTCCTTCTCCCCTGTCCCCAACACACACACAATTCAGGAAGCTAGAAGTCTAAATTCATGATGTGGCTCTAGGAAGGACGTCCTTACTTGCCCATGGTCCCATGAGGTCCTTGGGTTCCTGGATTCCTTAGCATTCCTTGGTGTCTGCCTTTTCCCTGCGTATCTGTGATTATTATGCTCTATTGTATAACTCAGAAGTGGTTAGGTTTAGTAAGCCCCCTACTCTACTGTGACTTTATTAACATAACAAAAGAAAAACCTTAATTTCATATGGAATCATATTCACAGCTACAGGAGTCAGGATATTAATAAATATTTGGGAGGAATGATTCAATACACAACACTACCAAAATTGTTTTACAAATCCAATACAATATCTATCAATATCCTAGCTAGATTTTATCGCAGAAACTGATATGTTGATTATAAAATTCATATGGAAATTCAAGAGAATCCCATTTGTCAAAACAATCTTTAAAGGAGAGTAAAGGAGGAGTTTTTCCAGTTTTTAAAACTTCCAGTTTTTAAAACTTACTTTAAATTTATAGTAATCAAGTGTGTGTGGCAATATCATAAGAGTATACATACAAATCAATGAAATACAATTAAGAATTTGTAAATAAACCTTGACATTTATGGTTAGATTTTCAATAAGAATGTCAGGACAACACAATCAGGAAAGAGTGGTTTTTCAATACACGATACTAGTACAAGTGTCTATCCACATGGAAAAGAATGAATTTCTATCCTTCCTTACACCATATGCAAAAATCAATTCAAAATGTAAAAGTTAAGTAGATAACTCTCTTCGAAGAAAACAGACATAACTCTATGTTATCTTGAATTAAGCAATTTTTTTTGTAGATATGACACCAAAAGTGAGAGCAACAACAGAGAAAATGGATAAATTTGGCTTTATCAACTCTAAAAGATTTTTTGCTTCAAAGGATACTATCATGTAATAAAAAGACAACACAGAGAATGTGAGAAAATATTTGCAAATCATATATTTGATAAGGAATTTATATCTGGAATTCATAAAGAATACTTACAATTCAACAATAAAAAGGCAAATAACAGTAAAAATGGATAATTTCAATTTGCAATTTCTTCAAAGAATAAATACAAATGGCCAGTACAAACATGAAAACACACTGAACAATGTTAATCGTTAGTAAACTGCTATCAAAACCTCAACGTGATACTACCTCACATCCTTAGAATGATTCTAATAAAATAAATGGACGATAACTAGTATTGGTGAGTATGTGGAGAAATTCAAACCATTGTACTTTGTTGTTGAAAATTCAAAATGTTGCAACTATTTGTCAAATAATATGTTAGTTTCTCAAAAGTTAAACTTTGAATTGTTATGTGACACAGCAATTCCATTCCTACATATATACTCAGGATAACTGAAAGCATATGTGCCCATTGAAACTTGCACATAAATGTTCATAGTAGTATATTTTATAATAGTTAAAAAGTGGAAACAACCCAAATGTCCATCAATTGATGAATGGGTAAACAAAATCTGGTATATCCAAATAATGAAAATTACTAGCAATAAAAATAAGTACTGATAGATCCTAAAACATGAATCAATTTTGAAAAAAGTTATGCTAAAAAAAGGAAGCCAGAAGCAACAGGTCACCTATAATATGACTCAATTAATTTGAAATGCCCAAAATCTATAGAAAGTAGATTAGTGTTTGCCATAATGAGGGAAGGGAGAAATTCACATTAGGATAACAGAGTTTTTTTTTTTTTTTTGAGTGATAAAAATACATAGTGAATAACCTAGTGGTGATAATCACACAAATTTGTACTCTAAACCACTGGAGTGTATGCTTTAAGAAGGTGAATTTTATGGTATATTTACAACTCAATTAAAAAAAAGTATGAGAAAAGAAGACGTGATCAAGAAATGGAGAAACAGCATTTATTAAAGAAAACAAAGAAACAGCTGAGGTTTTTTTTTTTGTTGTTGTTCTTAAGAATGTTATTGTTGGAGCTCCTGTAAGATTGTGGACTGGGCAGAAAGACTGCACAGACTCTGCAACAAAGAAAAGGGGAACCAATTAGCACAGACACAGAAGATATTCTTGGACTCCTGAGCCTTGAAG
>NW_006922426.1:32604-33269 GCF_000298275.1 Orycteropus afer afer
AGATTGGGACTTTGATACATGCTGGTGGAACTGTAAAATGGTACAACCATTGTGGAAAACAGTATGGTGATTCCTTAAAAAGTTGGAAATAGAAATACCATTTGACCCAGACATTCCATTACTAGGCATATATCCTAAAGAATTGAGAGCCATGACAAGAACAGACATATACACACCCATGTTCATCATAGTACTATTTACAATAGCCAAAAGATGGAAACAACCTAGGTGCCAATCAACTGAGGAATGAATAACAAAACTATCGTCCACACACACAATGGAATACTATGCAATGCTAAAGAATAATGTAGAGTCTGCAAAGCACCACCTAACGTGGATGAACTTGGAGGACATTATGCTGAGTGAAATAAGTCAATCACAAAAGGTCAAATATTGTATTAGTCCGTTATTGTAAAAGTCAAGAAAAGGTTTATCTATGGAAGGAAATTTTCTTTGTTGGTAACCAGGAGTGGGAGGGGAGGGGAGAGAAACTGTTAGATAGAGGTAAGTATTGATTTGGATGAAGAGAAGGGCAATGTACCACATGTGAGTGATCAATATGGTGGCATTGAAGAAGAGAAAGACATAGAGAGGTACATGGAAAGTACAGACAACAAAGATGAACCCTTTAGCACATACAGTACTGTGTTGTCAGTGAAGGCAAA
>NW_006922426.1:33369-34993 GCF_000298275.1 Orycteropus afer afer
AGAATTAACCTGAAAATCAGCCTTGCTAGCCAGGAACTTCACAGAGGACTGCTCTGGTGGCTGGTGAATAAAAGGAGAAGCAGTGAAGAGGAGGGCAGGCTGAGCTGTGGACTTTTGCCTGTCTGGAGGATGCAGCCATTTTGAAAGTTTACAAGTGGCTTGACCATTTTGGATATTTAAAGAGACAGCATTCTCCCAGATTCCAGGGGCCTAAGAACAGATTCCACTTGCCAGTAACCCCAAGGACACTCTGGACCTGGAGGATTGAAAAGATGTGACATTCCCCTTGTTACTCTTATACTCCACACTTGCTTGGTAAATGGAGTTGCGGCCATCCCCCACACCCACCCACCTTCTGGACCCACAGGAACTCCATCCCAGTCTGTGTGCTCTGACAGAGCCTGGGTGCCCTGCCCTGCCCTGCCCTCCTCCAATTTTTTTTTTTCTTTTCTTTGATTTTCTTTTTTGTATTCTTATCTTTCTTTTTTTCTGGTTATTAGTTTGCTTGTTTTTGTCTGTTTTAAAACTATTATTATTATTAATACTTTTGTCCTTTTTACTATTATTCCTTATTTTTCCCCTCTCCAGTCCTAGTTTCCAGCTTTTTCCCTTTTCTCTGTTCCTAGTTGCAAAATATTTTTATTTATTTATTTTCCCTTTCCTTCTCATGGTTAGCACTATTTCTTATTTTTCTTTTTGCATTTTTCCCATTTTTTTCTTCATTAATCTCCTTCTCTACCTTTTTTCTCTTTGTATCCCCAGATATTGCGGTTTTCTTGTTTCTTTTTTCTTCTGTTCCCCCTTTTTTTTTTTTTTTGGTCACTGATCTTGTGTGATTACATGGTGTATATTTTGTCCAGTTGCTTTTAGTTTTTTTGATGATTATTCAGTTGTGAATTTTGTCTAACTGAGTGGGAGACAGAAAAAAGTCCCCATAAGACACAATATACCCACACCTCCTGCAACTTCACTTACTCAGTGAGAGCCAACACCACCTTCTCCACCAATGGGCCAATGAATTGGGGAGAAAATTATAAATCTTAGAAATCAAAGAAAATGATAAACCTTCATATCACAATAGAAAAAAGAGGACAATCACAAATATTCAGCAAATGCTAAAACAACAGCAACAAAGGAAATGATAATATGATTCATAAACATAGTAAGTTCAGCACAGAAAATAATATGGAACAAATAAACCAGGGACACCATGAAAAAACACATAACAAAATGACAGCAACAAATTGATACATGTCAATAATTACCCTGAATGTTAATGGATTAAATGCACCACTTAAGAGATGGAGACTTGCAGATTAGATAAGAAAACAAAACCCATTGATATGCTGCCTGCAAGAGACATATCTTAGAGATAAAGACAAAAATAGACTAAAAATCAAAGGTTGGAAAAAGATATATCAAGCAAATAGCAACTGTAAGAGGGCAGAAGTGGCAATATTAATATCTGATCTAATTGACTTTAAGACAAAAGCCACCATATGAGACAAGGAAGGACATTAAATAATGATTAAAAGATCAATTAAACATGAAGATATAACCATAATAAATATCTACGAACCCAATGAAAAAGCCCCAAAGTATATAAATCAGACTTTAAAAGAGT
>NW_006922426.1:39526-63715 GCF_000298275.1 Orycteropus afer afer
TCATGGAAACAATTAATCCTAGTGACTTGTACACCATCGGATCTGCAGCCTATACGACTATGAGACCAGAAGAACTAGATGGTGCCTGGCTACCCCTGTCATCCACTTGGAAGGGAATCTGTGTAGGAGATCCTTGGTAGAGAGGGAGAACAATGTGGAACAAAACTCAAAATCATTTGGAAAAAAAAAAGGGGGGGGACCTGGTTTGTTGGTCTGACAGAGCCTGGTGGAACCACTGAGACTATGGCCCCTAGATGGCCTTCAGGTCTGGAATTGAACCCACATTTGTGGCTTCCAGCCAAACAAAAGACAGGCATATGAGTTGAACATTTACCTCAGGTAGATACACTCCTTGGAGAGAACAATCACGGGAGAAAGAATGGCTGCTTATGCACAGGGAAATAGCTCAGGGGGCAGGAGTACATGGAGGGTGGACACAGGGAAGAGGTAACTATGGGAGGAAGTGGGAGGGTAGCTGTTGCATTGTGGTAAATTGTGGTCAATGTCATGAGACAAAGTATATGTGAACTGCTGTATGGAATGTGAATTTGCTCTGTAAATTTTCACCCAAATCCCCCCCCCCCCCAAAAAAAGAAGAATGTTATGGTTAGAAATTGATAATTATTCTTCATATAAACAGTACAAATGCTCATTCCCTATATTTTAAGCAACTCCAGGTTTACAACAAAATCCATCATGGAATGCACAGAAAGTCCCCAAAACAGGACAAACCTGCAGTTTTTCATTATATACAATGTTGTAGCCTATAATTTGATAATATCATTCTCAGCAGTTCACTTGTTTGTTTATATGTAATGTATCCAACTCCCACAGACAAATATTTTCTTTAGAAGATACTGATAATAAAAAGAAATGGTAATGAAAGCCAAAAATAAAAAAAATAAAGTTTTGATTTATGTCAGGACTGACCACATAGTTGTTGGAAAGGAACCCTGTTGTAAGTTAGGGATTATCTGTATTATTAAATCGTTTGATTGGAAGATGTTGATTTATGGAGCCAATGAGTCTTTAATGCCCATTTAATTATGTAGTAGTTATGAAATCTACCCCCAAAATTTTCACCTTAATTATCACAAGATTTGACATATGTGGGTAATTCATTATAGACTTTTCACATTACCTCATTTCGTCCTTTCAACAACCTTTTCAGTTAGGCACGGGCATTTTTGGTCTCATTTCATGTATGGAGAAAACGAAGAACAGAGCATTTACGGGCCCTATTAAAAATTGAATCATAAATCAATGATGGAGGCAGTGACAGTCTTCTGACCCCCATTCTTAAAATATTTCCAAAACATGTAACAGAGAATTCACAGAAAGGAGTATCCACATTAAATATTTGATGAAAACAGTTTCACTAACCAACCTAAAAAAAAAAAAAAAAAAAAAAACCTACTACACAGCTTCATGGGAGTGAGTGAAAATATTCCTTCCACTTTATATTTAATGCCAACCTGTTGTAGGACAACATGGCCCTTCCCCTCTGTTTCAGCCTTCTTCAATCCTTCAGTCTGAAGAATCTTCAGTGATTTTCAGCTCTGTATCGGGAAATAGAATGTTCATGTCATCATGCTACTCTTTTAAAAAAAAAATTAATTTAAAATACTTCACAAATTGAAATATGTTACCATGTAGGACACCAATCTCTGTTTACAGAAAATACCAAGACAGATGGAGAAGTAATTATGACTAAAAATGGATCTATTCCTCAAACACATTCCTTATCAGAGGCATTTAAAAATCAACAAGGAAACTGAAAACTCCCAAGTGAAACTTAACTCAATGAAGTGACACACTGTCCTGAGGTGACAAATTGGATCTTGCCAGGGAAATCCTCTTAAGCCTGGAGCCATATCTAAGCTAGACTTCCAGTAGTTTCTATTATCGGGAGCTTTTTCTGTGCCACCTAGATTTGCTTGGCTGTGCTACTGGAATTTCTGACTGGAACTGAATGAACACAGCGATTGTTTGAATTCTGCTGATCCTCTGACTGTAATTGGATCAACTGACATCATGACTTTGCTGAGCTGTGTGAAGTACCTCTGCAGCGAAACTCCACCCTATGAGTCAGAAGTTGGTAATCCCTAGAGACTAACTGGCATTCACATGTTCTGTGTGACTAATGCAGCTGCTATCTGAACACAGCTGCTGGGAGAAATGCCCTATTAAGTATTTGCTTATCAGGGATCCTTTGCTTCTACCAAACTTAAGCTATTTTGATTTGAATTAAAAAAAAAATGAGAACAAAATGTGACAAAGAATGTGATCTCTCTGAGGAAAAATAAGATGTTTGGAGAGTCTTAGATTTCCTGGTATAGTCTGGAGACTATAATTGACAAAGATCATGAAAATCCAGGAAGCAAAGAAAGAAGTCACAAATGTCAAGGAGGAAGACATAAAAGCCAGGGTAGTTGGGATAATGTGAGGAATAGTTATTATAATTATAAGAACAGTAATTATTTCTACCATTTTCATATAGAAAAGTGTTTGAAATGATTCCTAATGGTATTTTTTTTCTCTCTTTTTTTTTTCCTGTAAAGTTTATTTGCTTCCGGTTTCAACCTTTTGAAATTTTTAATTAGTAAGACTCATGTATGAAAACTTAAGGAAATATTTCTATGAGAGTAGAATTAAGAGAATGTTAATAATTTAGCACTTTATAATTTGACATTTTGTCACGATCATATATATTTGTAAAATATACTGATAGTAAACAACAAATATTAATGAACAATACATATATATTTGAAAGCATGAGTATATCCATACAGTTATGCAGAGAGACCTATTGAGACCTACCCTAGAAGGAAGAAGTTAAAGGAAACAGGCTAGTTTGGCTCCACAGTAACTCATATATCAAAAAGCCTCATAAATGTACTGAATCTTGATATAGTCATGCTTTCCAAACCAACTCTATCTTCAAAGCAATACAGACTTCAATGTATTTCATCTGTTGGCATTCAAAGACATTAAAGTGTATTGGCAAACAAAGTGGACAGGGGAGATAATATATGTGTCAGTCAAAACAGATAAGAAAAATGGAACTGTCTACCTGAAATGGGGTAGTTGGCACGTTCAAAGGGACTGAAGGAAAGTATACTGTAATATTGAAAACAACATTAAGGGAAGAAAAATGTCATAGTTTGATCATGCTGAGTTTGTGAACCACAAAATCAGAGTTTAGAAAAAGGGAGGGGAGCACAAGCAATTCCCTGGGATTTCGCTGCAGTCAGTATCATTTGTTGCTGACACAGCTTCTGTAAGAGTAGCCTGAGGAAGTGTCCTATGGGAATGATGTAATCGTGTGTGTGTGTGTGTGTGTGTGTGTGCACATGCAAGGGCCCTGCATATGTACCATGACACTAGCCAGGGAACTGAATTCTGTTATGTGTGCAACCGAGTCTTCAGATTCTACACATACAGTTATTTCAAGTACATGTCAGAGGTTAATTCTGTCTAAGAAATTATATCAAAAAATCAAGCCCACTGCTGTTGAGTTGATTCTGTCTCAGAGTGACCCTAAAGAGGTTCCAATGCAGTATATCTTCACTGAAACAGACTAACCCCTCTTTCTCCCACAGAACAGTTGGTGAGTTCGAACCTCCAACCTTTTAGTCAACAGCTGAGTGCTTTAACCACTGTACCACCAGAGCTCCTTGTAAGAAATTATAGAAAAGAAAAAAAAAAAAAACATAGATTGAGAGAAGCCAGTTCTTTTGATTTATTATAGCAACAGGTACTAATGTTAGCAGTTTATGACTTATTAGTCTGCTAACAAATATATTTGCTACAGAGTAAGAAGTATGAGTTCTAGGGCTATTGATTCATATGAACTTTACAACTATTGGTACATTGACTGACAAAAAATGCTTATAAAGTGAATTTCCATACATGGTCTCTCTAGTATACACTTTCAGTTAATTAATTCAAAAGGAAATATTGCATAATTATATTCATGGCTATTTTGTTCATAAAGGACTTTGTTTCTTAAGAGGAAGAGGAATAAAATATTATTTCTCTTCATCATGTAAAATGATTAGTTAGCTGTGATATGACTTTTGTTAACAGAGTAATTTATTCTCTTCTGCCATATGATATCAAGTGTTTGGTTCCCACAGTTCCATGTGCACTATGCCTTACTCATATCAAGTCAGTCACAAGTATAAATAGATCTAGTCCAGCCACATACCCTAATGTTCATCAATTAACCAAGTTTCAGAAGGACCGGAGAAAGCGAGAGAGACAACTCGTTTTCTTTGGAAACTTCAGGCCGTTCTCCAGTTTACAGCCTCAGAGAGGAAAAGGAGGCCTCATGCTTGTCCTTTCAGACCAGGCCAAACAATTCATATTGCAAATTTTTATCTGATCACATATACAATTTAAACTATTACCATATGTACAACATTTACAAATTAAATAATCCTCTCAAAGTATCTGCAGTAATTCTTGTGACCCAAAATAGAAGAGGGAAAAAGAAGCAATAAGCCATTTTTGTCTCCTGTGGTGCCTGTGCAGCCTGAAGCCTTTTCTAAACTGGAAAGATAAGGATCCTGACACCCTTGCATCTCCTTCCTGGCATCAAGCATTCAAATTCAAAAGAAAAAGTCTAAGCGAAAAGACAGGGAAGAAAGTAATTCTGTTTCTTTTAAAATCAAGACAACAGAAGCTTTGCAAATGGAGCAGTGGCCTTCTTTAGATTCTAGAGTTTGCAGCAGTTAAAGAAAAGACACACTAGTTCTCAGAGAGGCATAAGGCTGGGCACTGGTTGCTGGAGGAGATGAGTCACATTCGAGAGGGGAGGGAAGGGAGAAGAGGATGATAAAGCAGAGAAACAGAGGGGAGAAGAAGAAAGGAAAGTGTGAGGAAGGGGCATGAGGAGTAAAGAGAAGGAGGAGAAGAGAAAGAGAAAGGAGGGATGGAGATAAGGGGGGATGGAAAATAGGATAATGAAATCTACAAGATGAAAGACATATTTTCTTGTGTGTATCCACTTCACTGGCTAGAGCACCCAGTTCCTAGCTGCTGTGAGTGTTCGATGTGTGTCACAGTCCTAAAATTGAGGCACTTGACTCATATCAGAATTATCAGCCCAGGTCTCAGCCCCAATTCCATCTTAGATTTTACTAACACCACTTGCAACCATCAAACCCTTTATACAGAATTAAATATGTAACAAAGTATGTCCCTTGCAGCTGTCAAACCCTTGAACAAACCTAAGTACATAACAGAAGAAATATTTTTCTCTGTGGTTAAACTAAATATATTGTTGTTGTTAGGTGCTGTTGAGTTGCCTCTGAATCATAGTAACAAAACACTGCCTAGTCTGTGCCAGCCTCATAATACTTGCTATACCTAAGCCCATCATTGTAGCCATTGTCTTAATCCATCTCATCGAGAGCCTTCTCCTTTTTCATTGATCCTCCACTTTACCAAACATGATATCCTTCTCCAAGGAATGGTCCCTTCTGACAGCATGACCAAAGTAGGTGAGACAAAGTAGGGGCATTCTTGCTTCTAAGGAACATTCTGGCTGCACTTCATCTAGGCTGGATTTGTTAGTCCTTCCGGCAGTCCGAGGTACTTTTGGTATTCTTCACCAACACCACAACTCAAAAGCATCAATTCTTTTTCTGTCTTCCTTATTCATTGTGCAGCTTTCACATCCACATGAGGTGATTGAAAATACCATAGCTTGGGTTAGGCACACCTTATTCTTCAAAGAAACATCTTTTATCCTCAGCTCCTCAGCACTTTAAAGAGGTCTTTGGCAGCAGATTTGCCCAATGCAATATGGCATCTGATGCCTTGACTGCTACTTCTGTGGGTGTTGATTGTGGAAACAAATAATATGAAATATTTGACAACTTCAATCTTTTCTCAATTTATTGTGATGCTGATGATTTTTGGTCCAGTTGTGAGGATTTTCGTTTTCTTTATGTTGAGATGTAATCCATAATGCAGACTATAGTCTTTATTCTTCATCAGTAAATGCTTCAAGTCATCCTTAGTTTCAGCAAGCAAAGTTGTGTCATCTGCATACCTCAGGTTGTGATGAGTCTTCCTCCAATCCTGATGGCACATTCTTCTTCACATAGTCCAGCTTCTCAGATTATTTGCTCAGCATACAATTTGAATAAGTGTGGTGAAAGGATACAACCTTTATGCACTCTCTTCTTGATTTTAAAACATACAGTATCCCCTTGTTCTGTTAGATTGGCAGCCTCCTGGTCTATGTACAGGTTCCTCATGAGCACAATTAGGTGTTCTAGAATTCCCAGTCTTATCAATGTTAGCCATAATTTGTTATCATCCACACAATCAAATGCTTTTGCATATTCAATAAAACACAAATAAACATCATTCTGGTATTCTTTGATTTCACCAAGGTTCATTTGACATCAGCAATAATATACCTTATTCTACATCCTCTTCTGAATCCACCTTGCATCTCTGGAAGTTCTCTGTTAATATATTGCTGCAACTGTTTTTTAATTATCTTCATCAAGATTTTACTTGTAGGTGATATTAATGATATTGTTTGACAATTTCCCCATTCCGTGGAATCACCTTTCTTTGGGATGGCCACACATATCTATCTCTTCAAGTCAGTTGGCCAGGGAGCTGTCTTCCAAATTTCTTGACATAGAGGAGCGAATGCTTCCATCACGGCATCCATTTGTTGAAACATCTCGGTGGGTATTCTGTCAATTCCTGGAGCCTTGTTCTTTGCCAATTCCTTCAGTGCAGCTTCAACTTCTTCCATCAATACCATTTGTTCCTGATCATATGCTATCTCCTGAAGTGGATGAACATTAACCAATTCTTTTATATACAGTGACTGTGTACTCCTTCCTTCTTCTTTTGATGTTCCCTGCATCATTCAATATTTTGCCTATAGAATCTTTCAGTATTGCAACTCGAGCCTTGAATTTTTTCCTCAGTTCTTTCAGCTTAAGAAATGCCAAATATTTTCTTACATTTTGGTTTTCTAACTCCAGGTCTTTGCAGATTTCATTATAATAATTGACTGTTTTCTTGGCATGTTCTTTGAAATCTTTTGTTCATCTCTTTTATCTGGTAATTTCTTCCATTTGCTTTAGCTATGTTCCATTCAAGGGCAAGTTTCAAAATCTCTTTTGACATACATTTTGGTATTTTCTTCTTTTCTTGTCTTTTAAATGACCTCTTGCTTTCTTCATGGATGATTTTCTTGATGTCATCCCACAATTCCTCTGATTTTAGGTCATTGGTGTTCAATGTATAAAACATATTCTTTAGATGGTCTCTATATTCAGAAGGGATATAATCAAGGTCATATTTTGGCTCTTGTGGACTTCTTTTAATTGTCTTCAGCTTCAAGTTGAACTTGTATATCAATTGATGGTCTGTTCCAGAGTCAGCTTCTGGCCTTGTTTTGGCTGAAGATATTGAGCTTCTCCAACTCCTCTTTCCACAGATGTTGTCTGTCTGATTCCTGTGTACTCCATCTGGTGAAGTTCACATGTATAGTCATCGTGCATGTTGTTGAAAACAGGTATTTGCAATGAACAAGTTGCAAAATTCTATCATGTGATCTCCAACGTTATTTCTATCACCAAAGCCGTATTTTCCAACCACCAATGCTTCTTCTTTGTTTCCAACTCTTGCATTCCAATTACCAGTGATAATCAACACATGTTAACTGCATGTTTGGTCAATTTCAGACTGCAAAAGTTGATAAAAATCTTCAATTTCCTCATCTTTGGCTTTGGTGGTTGGTGTGTAAATTTTAATAATAGTAGTAGTAATGGGTCTTCCTTGTAGGCATATGGATATTATCCTATCACTGACAGCATTGTACTTCAGTACAGATCTTGAACATCCTTTGTGATGATGAATGCCACACCATTTCTCTTCAAATTGCCATTCCCTGCATACTAGACCATATAGTTGTCTCATTCAAAATGACTCAAATCAGTCCAGTGAAACATAAGCTCATTAATGCCTAGGATATTCATCTTTATGTTTTCCATTTCATTTTTGACCACTTGCAATTTTCCTAGATTCATACTTTGTACATTCCATGTTTCAATTAATGGATGTTTGCAGCTATTTCTTCTCATTTGAGTTGTGCCATATCAGCAAATGGAGATCCCAACAGCTTTACTTCATCCACATCACATTAAAGTCAGCTCTTCTCTGAGGAGGCAGCTCTTCCCAAGTCATATTTGGAGTGTCTTTTGACCTAAGGATATCATCTTCCATTACAATATAAGACAATGTTTCAGGGATATTCATCAGTTTTTCCAGTAACATATCAGACAGTGTTTCTCTGCTATTCTTAAGGTCTTCACTGCCCAATTCTTTGAGAAGTTGGTGGTCCCTTCCTTCTTCCATGCCTGTCCCTAGTCTGGGAGCTCCCCTGAAACTCGTTCACCATGGATGACCATGCTGGTATATGAAATACCAGTGGCATAGCCTCCAGCCTCACAGCAACATGTAAGACACCACAGTACAACAAACTGATAGACAGCTGGTGGAAACTAAATATATGGAAAGAATATTCTAAAGGGAGGGTCTTGATACAAGACTCTTATCAGCAATTTCCGCAATAGTCCTTAGAAAATGGTTTAGCTTAGGATCACCCTGTCAAATCCCCATTAGTCATGTATTTAAACTAACCAGTTCAGGCCACCAGACCACCTAGTCCAAACAGTCCACATTTCCCTTTCCAAGGACTGTAAAGTCCTTACTTAGAGTTGGCCAGTCTTCAGCTTCCTTGATCTTGGAACTTTCAGTCAGAATGACTTTTAGTTCTTGATTTTAATTCATAGACACCTTTTGGGAACATTTGATTTCACTTTGTGAGATCAGACATGTCCCCAGATTGAATTGTTTTGAACCATCAATATATCTCTTTGCTTTTATTTTAAAAGAGTACACACTCTTACTTGTTGACAACTGTAACATCTCACAGTTACGCTCATTCCTAGAGAATTGTTCAAAACCCAATAGGAACCAATAGCCCACAAGGTTATGCCATCTGTCTTCCCTCAACAACCAGTTGTGGCAACTGTGGCCAAAGACTGGTTAACACAGGGTAAAAACAGCTCATCCCTTTCTGCATGGTGAGACCAAATCTGGGGTACAATCTGGATACAAGAGCTCTCTGAGGGACGAGGCTGAGGCTAGTGTCTCTGACTTGGACTATATTTTTGCTCAGCTTTCTTCCCTATCCTATTCTGCTCCCTCACAACTCTTCTGCTGAAAGTTATTATTGTTAGCTGAAGTTCAATCAGCCCTGAATCATGTGACCACCCACACAATGGGATCAGACCACTGGGCTTCATAGAGTTTTCACTGGATGATTTGTGGAAATATATTGTAAGTCCATTTTTCTTAATCCATCTTAGTCTGGTAGCTTCACTGAAACTTGTTCAGCATTAGAGCAACAAGCCACCACTGATATAGGTAGTGGCTGTGCTGAGGTGTTGAACCTGCATCTCCAACATGGGAAGTGAATATTCTACCAATGAACCACCACTGCCCCCATCCTGAAAGTACCCCTCAGCAAATCCCTTTTTAGGAATTCCAGGCTTTGGTTCCACTTTGACTGAGCTTAACCTGAGATTAAGACACCATTCTTTGCTGTCTCCCTTAGCCTCTACCCACATCTCTGTAAATAGCTCTTTCATGAGCTATCTTCTGTAAAACCTTTTGAGAGTGCCACCACATCCTGCTGGGACTTTGTTAAATGAACTTAACTGTTTTTCTCTTATTTGCATATTTCTTGAGAACCAAGAGTTCCTGACAATGGGCCATGGCTTACAAACACCAATCTCTGTACCAAAGTTATTTTCCAAATGAAAGTAAATATTCTGTCACTTTTAGTCAGAAACAAAAGTACTTTTGTCTCTTAAAAAACTTTCTGCTCAAGTTACACAATAGAAATCCAGGCACACTGTGAATTAATACAAAGAAAAAGAAGCATTAAATGAAGACATTATGATTTTTTTACAACAAATACTTACTGTTAAGTGCACTCTATATTGGTATAGTCAAGTATAACATTGGCAATAATTTCCCAGCTAATGCACATTTAGTAACAACATTTTCACAGCATTTAAATGTTCAGGTAAAGAAAGGAAGCTGGATTCCATGTGTCTTTCTTAGTTCTTCCAATTTAATAGCAGTGAGAATTTATTAGCACTTCTAATAGCAATTGTAGGTGGTGCTTCACATTCACCCAGAAATTCCTCAGAAGAAAGTCCTACTCTTGAATGATCACAGCCATTGAAAACTCTATGGAGCAGTTCAACTCTGAAACACATGGGGTCATCATGAGTCAGAATAACTGGACCACAACTGATACTGGTTTCTATAGTGTTGTACTCATATCATAGGCCTTCACATAATTTTAGGAATTCTGTGCTGTGGTTAATCCAGTCAGCTGCTAACTAAAAGACTGTGACTCTAACCTACTAACCATTTGGTGGGAGAATGATGAGGGAGTATGTTTCCATAATCATTTAGAGCCTTGAAAACCCCATGGGGAAGTTGTACTCTGTCCCATAGGATCATCATTAGTTGGAATCAACTCTACGGTGGTGGGTTTCACATAATTTATCTCATTTGATCCTCTCATCAGCTCAAGAGGTAGAAATAACATTATTCTGTGACAGTATAACTTACTACATTCATCTTACGCAAAACTTAATGAAATTCATGCAGTATCTCCAAAGACTGGAAGGAGAGGACAGCTAATATACTGTGCATATATTACACACTAAAGAGTAAATGTTTATGTTGGAAAATGAGAATTTCTTGCTTATAAGTACCACTAAAAGAGCTCTGGTGGTGTTGTGCCTAAGGCACCTGACTGCTAACCAGAAGGTTGGTGGTCCAAACCCACTAGCCACTTCATGGAAGGAAGACTGGGCAATCTACTTCTGTAAAGATTTAACAAAACAAACAAACACACTGCTGTCAAGTGGGATCTGACTCAGAGCGACCCCTCCTTGAGTTTCCAAGGCGGTATCACTGCAGAAGTAGATTTCCTAGTCTTCCTTTCAATGAGTGGCTTGTTCTGTTTAGCAGTCAAATGCCTTAGGAACTAGATCTGCACACCCAAACAGGATCCTTATGAGTTGGAATCCACTCAATGGCTGGCTGTGAGTTTGGTTTTATGGCTTAAGTATCACTAACCAAAATCCAATATATCTCTGACTTACATATCTCTAAACTTATTTTTAAAGCTATTATTCCAGGTTATTAAAATAAATTTTAAAGCATGTTGTAACAACAACAAAAAAAAAGAGTATTTCAGTATTTAACATGATATACTCTTAGAAAGGATGCAAACCAAAACCAAACTCACTGTTCTCAAGTCGATTCCAACTTGTAGCAACTCCCACTGGGTTTCCAAGGCTGTAAATCCTTCTGAATGCAGTCTACCACATCTTTCTTCCACAGAATAGCTGGTGGGTTGGAAGCACCGACCTTTTGGTTAGCATCCTACTGACTGCCTTCACTGTAGTACTGCCAGAACTCCTTCAGAAAAGGATGCAGTCATTGAAATAATAAAGCTTGACTGTGGTTTGCCTTATGGACCAGTATCTATCATCAGGAAAAAGGACAAAGGGAAGTTTGCTCTTACACAATTTTTTATCTTGTCTTTTCAGTCTGGTTTGATTTCTGAACTGAAATTGTTGATACGGCTATTTCAATTTGGTTAGATGTAAACCAGATTGTATTTATCACATGGCCTACATTTCTCTTTCAAATCAGTCTACATAACTGAATTCAATAGGAACTGTTGAGAACATACTAAAAAAGAATTTGGCTTCAATGTTTTTGCCTGACTGTAAATAAATTGCTTGTGAAACTGGAGATCTGAAGACTTCACTATGTCAAACCTAGCTCTGAGGAAATGCTGAATTTAATACATAATGATAAAAAAGAAAACTTAGATGTCTCAACTTCTAAAACAAATTGGGACTTCAAATAATTTTAAAATGAGGAAAAGATTTTACTAGCTACAGAGTTACATGTCAATGTTAGTCATAAATTATTTTTTTTAAAAACCTAACAAATGCAAAATAATTTGTAAAAACAAAAAACCTGTATCTATACCTATATCTATCTGTCTGTCTATCTATCTATCTATCTATCTATCTATCTATCTATCTATATCTATCTGTGTTGTTGTTATGCTTCTTCAGTTGGCCTCAGCTCATAGAAACCCTATGAATAACAGAAGAAATGTTGCCTGGACCTGTACCATCCTCACAATAGTAGGTGTGTGGATCTCATTGCTGCAGCCACTGTGTCAAGCCAACATGTTAATATATATATATATATAATATATATATATATACTACCAAAATTTATTTCTGAAAACTTAGAGGAATCTAGTTTCATGTCTATTTATGTCCATAAATATGATGTCTATGTTTTTTCTTGGTTCTATTATATTAACTGTGATCCTGAATTTTAAGACCATGTTTCTCAGAGTGTTGTCTGAGTGTCTCCAGCTTCAGATTCTCTGAAGCAACAATCTCCCAAAGAGATCCGTGATAGCAAAAGGTTGAGTCTTTGTGGATATAGCTAAATATGGACAGTAGGGGGCAGAGGTGCCCATATTTCTTCTATATTAATAGCCATGTGTTTTCATTGGAGTGTAGGAAAAAAAAAAAATCCTTTGGCTGCAGGCACATTCTAGATATAGAAATTCTAAATAAATATTTCTTACTTGTTTTCTTCCCTGCCTCAAGATAAATATTTTTTTATCGTTGTAAAACTGATATAAGATTATTTAACAAAATTTGGAAAGTCTCAAAATCTTAACAAAAAGTAAAACTAAACACAAACTCACTCATAATCCCACCATTAAGGAATAGCCTGATAATGTTTTGTTTCATTTTCTTATAAACTTGTTGTGTGTGTATGAGTAGATTCATAGCAACCTATGGGACAGAGTAGAACTGCCCCATAGAGTTTCAAAGGCTGTAAATCTTTATAGAAGCAAACTGCCTTACCTTTCTCCAAAGGAGCAGCTGGTGGGTTAGAACTCATTGACTTTTATGTTAGCAACCAAGTGCTTTAGCCACAGCACCATCAGGCTCCTGTCTGAATATATACGATGTACACAGGAATGTGTACAAAATTATACTATATAATATGCATATAAATAAAAAAAAATGAAGTTCATTTTGAAATCTACAGTTACAAATTTTGTTTCTTTTCTGAATTTTGGAAGTCAACAGACCAGCTCATTACAAAATGTATTTGGCTTAAGTACTTCACCAAAGTGCTTAATAATTGTAATGACTGCTGTTGTTGTTGTTGTTATGTGCCGTCGAGTCAGCCCCGACTCATAGCGACCCCTCCTTGGGTTTCCAAGGCAGTATCACTACGGAAGTAGGATTGCCCAACCTTCAGTATATGTAAAAGAGAAAGAGTTGGGTGTCTCTTAATTTCTTCATCCAGAGTTGGGTCACAGAGACCCTGACTTGAGTTCATTACAAACTGACATTCCTTCAGAGCCAGTCAACATTAAGTTGTTTTGTTGCTAAGAGCCTCAATTCAAGAATTACCAAGTCTCAGCATCTATCTATTATTTTTAACCTATCATTGTACAATGACTTTAGTGGCAAGTATTTAATGATTTAAACATTTTCATCTTGAGATTTCCTAGCCTTTTCATACTATGTTGTGTTTCTCAGTATTTTTTAGAATTTTTTCATTCATTTTAATTTTCTGTTGCGTAAGTTGGAAAGCTCTACTAATATAACCATTCAGACTGCCAAGAACTAGCGTGAGAAATTAAATCAGTTAAGCTTACACTTTTTTTCAATAAACATTTTCTGAGCTATGGTTATTTGTTGTTTCTAGGTGTTGTTGAGTCAATTCTGATACAAAATGAGCACATGTACAATAGGATGAAATACGGTCTGATTCTGAGCCATCCTCACAATTGTTGCTATGCTGGAGCCAATTTTAGCAGCCCTCTGTTAATCCATCACATTGAGAGTCTTCATTTTTGCAGAACCTCTGTTTTCTCAAGCATAATGTCATTCTGCAGTGAATGGTCCCTCCTAATAACATCCAAAGCATATGAGACAACATCTCACCATCTTGCTTCTGAGAAGCATTCTAGCTGTACTTCTTCCAGTACAAATTTGTTCATTCTTTTGGCAGTCCATCATATATCCAATATTCTTGCCAACACCATAATTCAAGTGTATCAATTCTTCACTTTTTCTTATTCATTGTCCAACTTTTACATGTACATCCGGAGATTGAAAAGATCATGGTGTGAGTCAGGCAACTTAGTTCTCAAGATGACATCTTTGATTTTTAAAACTCTGAAGAAGTCTTTCTCATGTTGCTTCCATGGGTGTTGATTGTGGATCCAGGTAAAATGAAATTCTTCAATCTTTTCTCCATTTATCTTAATGTTGTTTATTGATCCATTCGTGAGGATTTTTATTTTCTTTATGTGGAAGTATAATCCATACTTAAGTCTTTGATCTTCATCAGGAAGTGCTTCAATTCTCTTTGTTGTCAGTTTACACCAAGCAAGGTTGTGTAATCTGTACATCACAGGTTGTTAATGAGTCTTCCTTCAATCCTGATATCACATTCTTCTTCATAGAGTTCCCCATCTCCAATGATTTGCTCAGGATACATATTGAATATGTATGGTGAAAGGATACAACCTTGATGGGCACCTTTCCTTATTTTAACCCACACTGAACACCTTTGTTTTGTTTCAACAACTCCTTCTTGCTCTATGTATAGATTCCATAAGAGCACAAGTAACTGTTCTGGAATTCCCATTCTTCACAATATTATTCATAATTTGATGTGATCCACACAGTTGAATGCTTTTGCATAGTCAATAAAGCACAAGTAAATATCTTTCTAATATTATCTGCATTTGACCAAGATCCATCTGACACCAGCAATACTATCCCCCATTCCATAGCCTCTTCTGAGTTTGCCTGGAATTTCTGGCAGTTTCTGGTCTATGTATCGCTGTCACCATTTTTAAATTATCTTCAGCAAAAATTTACTTATAAATGATATTGTATAATAAATTATGTCATGAAATAAAAAGATAAATAAGATAGACTAGGCACTTGTATTGCTGTCCAGTCCATGTATTACTCTCACCATTTTAAAATTATCTTCAGCAAAATTTTACTTATAAGTGATATTGTATACTAAATTATAAGTCATGAAATAAAAAGGTAAACAAGATAGACTAGGCACCCTTGAAAAACAATGACTAATAAATTGATTTTTTCTCCAAAATTTGTATGTACATTAAGAAAAACTTTATTATAAATGGAATTAAATCAAGAATATTAACCTTAAGGAATTTCAAGTCCTATAGTGTGGCTGGGACATAGGTAGTCTCAATATTACTGTTCATAAAAAATAAGGTTTATGGGTATATGCACTTCTTCTGCCCACAAATGACTTATAAAGTCTTCCTGTAGTTATTGGGTCAATTTAATTTATTAAAATTAATCTAATGCAATTATCATCAAGTGTTAGGTCTCTTGCAGATAAAAAAAATCAACTTTTTTCTCTTTCAATAAATGTTGGGAAATTAGATATCTGTGTAAAAAACATAGAACTCTATCTCACACTATACAAAAAGCCTATTTCACATAACGTGGAACTAAATGTGAAAAGTAAAACTTTAAATTTGTAGGAAAAATATAGAAAATCTCTTTATGTTCATAATGGAGAGAAAAATTGCCTAATCCAAATCTTAGAGGAAAAGCACATACCATAAAAACATTGAATTAAAGAAATAAGCAAGCAAAAAAATTATAAGTTTTATATATTAAATAATTACTTAAATATTCCAAGATAGGGGCAATATATACTCCACCATATACATGGTGAATCAATTGGTAGGGCATGTAACATATAAAGAATTAGTATTCAAACTATTTAAAATTCCATAACAAATTGATAAGACAAACAAAAATTAACAATGGATAAAATATGCAATTCACAGAAGAGGAATTTTTCAATGAATGAAGAGATGTAGAAATGTTAAAATCATGAAAAAATATAAATAAACTGTGTGTTCATCAGTGGAAAGTGTGAATATTTTATGGTTTATTCATAAACTAGAATGAATTATTTCCTACATTTTCTCTTTTTTTTTTTTTTTTTGTATTCCTGAAATGCTTTCCTAAAAGAATCTTGTTATCTCTTTTCAGCAATTTAAACAGAGCCACTTAAATGATCTAATGCAATCTTTCATTAGGAAAGAAAAATCTTATTAATAAGTCAATTTGAGTTAAAAGGTTTTATTGGGCATATCAAATTTTTTAAGAACAGGGCCACTTCCCTGAAGAGATGAGCTGATCACATTAAAATTTTGATCAGCTTATACACAGTAAAAACTGGTAGTAGACTTTCCAAAAGGAAAATTTTAAATGATTGGTTGTCATTCACCTACTGGCAGGCCATGACTTGAACTTGTTTATTAAGTTTGCCTGTCTACATTTTAAAGGCTTATGGCTTATCTAATTATTTCCATTTTTCCCAGCACCATCTTTGTCATGAGCTTTCAGTTTCTGGGAATGGTTAAGAATTAAGTTTAAACAGGGGGAAGCATTTATTTAACAAAAGGAAGTTAAAATTTACATGCCAAATACCAATTAGAGAATTGGATTAAATAGAATTGTATTTGTATTTTCTCAAAAGAACATATGTTTTTAAACATTTAATGACTGATATAAATAAACTAAATGTATATGAAAAAGAGTAACTGTTTTGCTAAATAGACTGTTGCTTCTGAAATCTGAAGTATTTCTGCTAAGACGAGCAATTTAAATAAAAATAAAGCTGCTTTATAATTGTAAATTAGTATTTGAAGGAAAGCTAACCTAATAGAATAGTTGGAATTTAATTGAACTTTAACAATTCAAAATAAATACATAAAATTACTCCTAGTTTAAAATATATGAGCAGGAATGAATTGTCCATATGATATTAATACTTCAGTTCGGTAGCTTAAGGAACTTTGTGGTATAGTGGTTAAGGCATTTGGCTGCTAACCAGGTAGGCAGTTAGAACCCACCAGCAGCTCCGAGGAAGAAAGATTGGACAGTTTGCTCCCGTAAAGATTTACAGCCTTGGAAACCCATTGGGAGTCATTGTGAGTCAGGATCAACTTGATGGGAAAGAGTTGGTTTGTTTTTTGGGAGTTTAGCCAGGTGGACAAGTTTAAGGATGATGAGAGTGTTAATGGAAAGAAGAAACTGAGTAGTCTAGAGAGCAGAGTGAGCAAAGAGGAAAAAAAAAAAAGCAGTCATCTTAGGATGAAAAAATCTTCCTAAAATATGGATCTGATACTTTGACATCTCCAAATGTTCTGCACTTTTGAGGTTAAATAGTAGCAGACTGGGTAAGATTGAAAAAAAAAAAAAAAATCCTGTAATTCCAATTTTTTTTTTTCATAGAAGAAAGCTCATAAGAATCTGTTCCTAGCCTAATATCCAGACACCTTTCATGCTGCTCCATGTATCAAATAAATAGAATTGAGGGAATGATGTGATAAAATTGCTCTAAGATTTAGTTTGGGAGCTCTGGTAGCTTAGTGCCTAAGGCACTTGATTGCTAACCAGAAGGGTGGTGGTTCAAACCCACCAGCCACTCCTCGGAAGGAAGATGGGGCAATCTACTTCCATAGTGATACTGCCTCGGAAACCCAAGGAGGGGTCTCTATGAGTCGGGTCCGACTCCACGGCACATAACAACAACAAAGTGTTAGTTTAAATTTAAAATAAGTCCTAGATAACTTACAGGTAAATTGTTTAATATCTCAAAATTCATATAGAATATTTGGAATCCTGAATCCTGTTGATGATTCAGTGTTATGGAAAGTTTAGAACTTCTAGGTGGGGTGAGGAAGACATCCCAAGTCATTGTGTCATGAGAAGGAATTTCCTAATCTTTTAATTATTGCTTGTGAAATAAATTAGTTGAAAAAATGTGGAGTATTTTACGATGACATAGTATTTGCTTGTTTGTGCCACAGGCAATTTCCCAGCATTTCTGGAGTGCTGGTAATTTGTTTTTGTGATTGCTTTGTGAAGTTTGTTCATTTGCTTAGTTGTTTATTTATTTATTTGCTTATTTAAATGACACTGGCCACAAGGAAAGGATGATTTGTTGCCATTTAGAGGTGGGCTGTGATATATCATTTTAAAGCATAGTTTCAAACCAGTTCAGTCTGGTTCATTCATGGCCAATGAAGTGACATGGGAAAAGATGCGAATTTTAAAAATATGACAGATTTTATTATTGTTACAAAAACCAAGATTAAGGCTGTACATTTTACTTTTATGGGAACACATCAGCCTCTCAATCCTTGATCAATTTGCTTCCTATTTTACATCATTATGGAAACAGAAGGTTAGGAAAGGGAAATGATGAGTCCAGACCCTGACTGTACAGAGCAATAAAGGCTAATAGTCTGTAGGAAGAAAATAAACACTCAAAAATATTGCAGATAGAAGAACTAAACAGCAGACTAAGCTTCCTTGGGTCATCATTAAAAAGGAGAAAACATAACAATTTTTTACTTAGCATTAATCATGCCCAAAGTTTCAAACATGAGTTCTGAAATGGTAATCCCCAAAATTTCCAAGATGGGTTGATACAGTGTGCAACAATGGACTCAAACATAACTACGATTGTGAAAATGGTCCAAGACTGGCCAGAATTTTGTTCTGTTGCACACAGGGTCACTATGAGTCTGAACCAACTAGATGGCACCTAACAACAATAAAGTTTCACTATGCTGAAAACCTCAATGGTCGCTGTAATATGTTATCCACTACTCATGATGAATGAAGAGTTAGAGTGATTGATTTTTCTTTTCTTGTCTTAAAATACTTGGGTGCTAACTGAAAGATTGGCTGTTTGAGTCCACCTAGAGGCTCCTTGGAAGAAAAACCTATCAATCTATTTCTGAAAAAAGCAACCACTGAAAATGTTCTGAAGCTCAGTTCTACTCTGACACACATGAGGTCACCATGAGTTGGAAGTGACTCAATAGCAGTGGGTAGAGTAGTAGTGTATTATCCACTCCTACAAATTTCACCAACAAAAGTGTATGTGAATTTTTTTGTACCTATCTAAACATTGACACTTAAAAATCAACACAATTTTAGCTTAAACCCTGAGTAGTCATGAGGGTGTAGGAGGGTGTTATTGGTGGTGGCTGGCACCTTACAACATTGATGAGTTACCAATATTATGGATTATGAAACCCTGATAGATTTTTAGAATTTTCACTGCAAAACCCAGAGCATCTCATTACACTGCAGTTACAGAAGGTTATCAATATTAATATCACATAAGAAGTTAGAGTCAATTTTCCCAGTCATTCCAATTTTAAGAAAGGAAGGACAGAGGTCCTATGAAATCAGAGGGGAAAAAAAAAAAAAAGAAAGAAAATGAAAACCTAAGTCAAAATTGAACTCTTTGATTTTGCAGTATGTTCAGAGCATTAGAAAGTAGATAAAATGGTAATCCAGAGAGCTCTTCACCCATGAAATGAATATTTTGTGAGAAGGTTAATCTCTTTCAATCTATTGAGTCAGAATCTGGATTAGTGACACACTTCAGGTGACAGGCTTGCCAAAATATTCTCAAGATTAACCAAACAGTGCATAGCTCTGCAAACCAAATATAAATGTTAGAAAAAACATCCTTCCAGAATGCATCTGTTTCCTTTCTAGTGACTAATCTTCCGCATAATATTTTCACCTAAAACGTTACACTCTAGATAGAAATAAATGTTGTATTATGCAGCTCTATTATTTTCATGTCAGAAGACTGATTACAGTGATAGAGAGGTTTAAAATGTGTCATGCTTTCCAGTATAAAAGAAACATTTCTCCTAAAGTCATTTACTATCATTCCTAGAATACACAAAGATGTAGAAAACCAGAATCCTTTTACTATGTGTTATGTGGGTGAGGAAAAAGCAAACTAACATCAATTTATAGAGAAACTCCATAGATGTCATTTAAAATCAAATAGTAGATAACATAGCCTGGCAGCCATCATAATGTTCAATATTTTTGTGATTCAGAAAATACTACAATCAGGTTAAATAAATAGTATTTTTTATTAAATGTCACTCAATCCCAAGGCTGGTTATTCATCTGTGTTCTACTCATAAACTCAAACACTATAGTTACAATCAAAAGACAGCTGGAGTTGGAACCACTAATCCTGTCAGTATAGTTCTCTGGGAGTAAAGGGGAAAAAAATGACAACCGAAAATCCTTCAGATAAAATGTCCTGATGGAGAAGATGGAAACTATTGAGCTGTGCATTTAAGTGAATCATGTACTTTCTAAAGCTTAAAATAAAATAAAATGGCAAAAGAAAGTTATAAATCTTGAATTACTCTGCTTCCATTTCAGAACTCGTGCATTTTCTACATAAAGAAGAGAGGAGCACATAAATTTAATGGTGGATCCAGTATGTTTCATTGCAATTTTGTGAGTAAACACAAACAATAAGGCAACTCAAGTTTTAATTGCTGAAAAGACCTATCATTAAAAAAGATAGTTGTTATTTGCCATTGAGTCGGACCTGACTCATAGCGAACCCTCCTTGGGTTTCCAAGGCAGTATCACTACCGAAGTAGATTGCCCAACCTTCCTTCTGAGGAGTGGCTGATGGGTTTGAACCGCCAGCCTTCTGGTTAGCAGTCAAGTGCCTTAGGAACTATGCTACCAGAGCTCCAAAAAGAATAGAGTATAGCACAAATGGAGTGCTTAGGTGAGGCAAATGGTTAGTGGATTCAGCTACTAAACAAAAAGGTGGAGGTTCAAGTGCATTCAGGGCAACTAAGAAGAAAGGCCTGGAGATCTACTTCTGAAAAATCAGTTCCTACAAACCCTACGGAGCACAGTTCTCCCCTGACACACATGGAGTTGCCTTGGGTTGGTTGCAGTCAACTCCATGGCAACAGTGTTGTTGTTGTTTTTGTTGTTGTTGTTAGTAGTGGAAAAAATGCCCAAAGGAAGCAACACAGTTGTTCATGTTACATCCCTATCAGCAAGGCATCATATTAAGTCATTTTTACCACAAAATAAGTGCCTTCAAAACTACTTCCCCTAACCTCCACCCTTAGTGTAATATGTTCTCCTAGTTCAACTTCTGGTAGTTCCTTGAGGAGGCTGTGTGATCAACTTTTGGTCCTCTACATTTTAAGCTTAGACATTAAATTCTCTATAAAATCTTCTTTGACCTACCAAAGTACACATTCTTTACCACAACAATATACAATGTTATAGTTATTAGTTTGCATTCCTCAGTTAGCAGATAAGGAGCTCTGGTAGCATAGTGGATAAGGCAATTGTGATAGTTGGAGCTGTGTCTCAACTTGGCTGGACCCCAGCTCTGTGTGGTTGCTCCCATGATGGGATCTGATGACTGTGTTCTAAACAGCCAATCTGCCCAAGGGGAGTTTCCCTAGGGGTGAGGCCTGCTTCCAGGATATCCAGGGACATCCTGGGAAGAGAGAGACATTCTTTGGTGGATCAGGACCCTGGTGTGCTGACTACAACCTTCCGTGAGTGAACAGCCCATCGCTCAGCCTGGAGATCTTTGATTCGTCTTTTGTTGGGGTCAACAGCCAGTGTACCGCCTGTCAGCCTTGAATTTCTTGGCCCCCTGCGGTTGCGGAAACTAAGACTGCCTCCAGCCCGATGTTTCCTCCAGGCACTTTGGACTTGGCAGCTTCTATATGTTTGTGAGCCATTTTCCTAAGATAAATCTCTCTCTCTCCCTCCCTCTCTCTCTCTCTCTCTCTCTCTCTCTCTGTCTCTCTCTCTCTCTATATATATAAGCTTTGCTGTTTTTTGTTTATCTAGAGAACCCAGTCTAACACAGCAATTGACTGCAAAAGGTCAGTGGTTGAAACCCACCAGCTGCTTCTTGGATGGTAGACAGGGCAATCTACTTCTGTAAAGATTTACAGCCTCAGAAACCCAATGAGGGTTTCTATGAGTCTGAAATGACTCCATGGCAGTGAGTTAGTTTTGAACTAGTAGATGGCAAGCTCCTTGAAGGCTGGACCTGGGTTTGTCATCTAGTGACATTTAATAGACATTTGTTGAATGAGAAAATATATGTACAAAATGGTATTACATAGACTTATTTTTTAATGCTAAAGATGTAGATACTAACGTTAAACTACAGAAGTGTTACCCTTTGAATTTTGACTAAAATTAATTGGTGTCTTCATTCCTAATGCCATTTGTGTTCTAGTTGATACTGGCAAAATGAATAAAGAGCAGACAAGAGGGAAATCTCCATTCCGTAGAAACAAAGATATAAGAACATTTATGCATTTCTCCTTTAGGCAAGATACATCTTGTGAAAATAAATTGTTGTGTATCTTTAATTATGAAATTTGGAAAAAAAAAAGTGTCAGTTTTACCACAGCTTAAGTTATAATGATGTTATAATGGGAAACAATGTTAAAGTCAATATATTTTAATAATATATTTTTTTACATTTTTATTCTGTTCCACTTCAAAATGTTCATCATGTTAGGCCACATTGGACAATTGTACATTTTATTGAATCATAAAATCTATGGTAACTTATCCAAAACTCCTACTAAATTTACCTTCCAGTAGAGATTTTAAATAATGATGATAGTTTTCACATTAGACCATCTCTTTAATCCTCCAATAGAAATTCTAATCTATTACTCAATGTGTAACTATTATTTTTACTTTATTTCTATATTGTTTTTGGTAGATGTCAAATATTTCAAAATTGTTCTCAGTTTTCACAGCAAAATTGTGGTCCTTTTGATAAAATTTCACCAAACTACTTAAAATCATTTATTCAAAACAGCACATATTGCTAGCGATATTCTTTGGAGAAGATTTTATTTATAATTATGGCCTAAATTGCTAGGTGCACAGTCTGAAAAGATTTAAATAAACATATATTATGATGTAATTTCCACGAGTCAAAGATAACCAACAAAGAATCAAAGAGAGATTAGCAAAGAGAGTGGTTAGCAATAGATGAGCAATGAAAAGAATTTCTTTGTAAGAAAGATTCAATTTATGCCTTGTTTGTGTGAAGTTTTGTAGAACATTTCAGAGTAGCGATAAGTATCTGTACTTTTGAATTTTTGTATTTATAACATAGGTAGGAAGACATCCATCAGATATGTAAGAAATCCAAATTCAGAAAACTTTTTTTTTTTTTTTTTAAATAAGTTTCAAGCTATATAGTGACAGTTGTGTGTTCCCACGTTCTCTCAGGGCATGATTTCTGACTGACTTCTCAGGTCTCAGAGAGAAGGCGTGGAACCTGTTGTAATTTACTTCTGCTGAATGTGGCTACAACCATCTGGGTGCTCACAACCACATTTCCAGGAAAGCTTCCTAGATCAGATATTTTAACTCTGATATATCATAACTGGGAAGTTTGAAAATTGGATGGAAAATAATCAAACCTTCAATTCTTACACAGTTGTGATTCTACCATGTACAAAACCCTGGAATCAATTTTTGGTGATACAAAATAATCTTACAATGTCATCTACTCCAGTACATTTGAGAGATAATTATTAAATTGAAACTTTATGTCATTACTTTTCACATAGCCATGGTAACTACAGGATGATGTCTAAATATTTCAAACTATATTTTGTAATATCACTAAATAGAATATTGTTGTTGTTGTTGTAGTTAGGTGCCATCGAGTCATTTCTGACTCATAGCGACCCCATGAACAGCAGAACGAAATACTGCCCGAACCTGCACCAGCTCCACGATCCCTGCTATACTTGAGCCCATCATGCAGCAACCATGTCAATCCATCTTGTTGAAGGCCTCCCCCTCTTTCGCTGACCCTCCACCCTACCAAGCAAGATATCCTTCTCTAAGGAATGGTCCCTTCTGACAACATGACCAAAATAGGAGAGACAAAGTCTGGTCATTTTCACTTCCACGGAGCATTTTGGGTGCACTTCCTCCAGGACAGATCTGTTAGTTCTTTTAGCAGTCCATGGTACTTTCAGCATTCTCCACCAGCACCACAAATCAAAAGCATCAACTCTTCTTCAGTCTTCCTTATTCATTGTCCGGCTCTCACATGCATACAAGG
>NW_006922426.1:66143-89912 GCF_000298275.1 Orycteropus afer afer
CAATGATTAATGGATGTCTGCAGCTGTTTCTCTTCAATTTGAGTGGTGCAACATCAGCAAATGGAGGTCTTGAAAGCTTTACCTTATCCATAGGAGTAAGGCTGGGTTTACTCAGATGATGCAGCTCTTTCCCAGTCCTATTTTGAGAGCCTTCTAACCTAACCAGACTATTCATAAAATTGTGCAGTAATGTAGCAAACAGTATTTCTTTGCTATTCATAAGGTTTTCCCTGGCCAATTATTTGAGAAGTGGATGGCATCCTCCTTCTTCTTAGTCTGTCTCAGTCTGTATGCTGGGCTGATACCTGTGCACCATGTGCATCTCACTGGGTTAGAAACACCAGTGGCTCAGCCTCAAAACTCACATCAACATGTCACCATAGTAGGACAAACTGACAGACAAGTTTGCCTCCCTGTTGGAAACCTTTCGTACCACCCTTACCTGGGTCCCTGAGGCTGACTCCACCTCTGTCCAGATTCCTAGACCTTTTAATCCCCTTTCTCCCGCTCTCCCACCCTGCTGCTTTGGGTGTGCCTGAGTTCCTCTCCTCACCCAGATCCCTGCAGCTGACTGCTCCTCTGTCCAGGTTCCTGGCTTTTAATCCCCTTTCTCCTGCTCTCCCACCCTGCTGCTTTGTGCGTGACTGTGTTCCTTTCCTCACCTGGATTCCTGTGGCTGAGTGCTACTGTGTCAGGATTCCTGGCTTTTGATCCCCTTTTTCTTGCTCTCCCTCACTGCTGCTTTGTGTGTGCCTGAGTTCCTCTCCTCACCTGGATCCCTGTGGCTGACTTCTATTCTTAAAATAGAATACTAAGTAACTTTATATCCTTTAGTGTCAAAAGTTTTAGTTCCTAGAGCAGCTCTATAAAATAGATACCATCATAGCAGTTATAATATTAAGTAACAGTTAATTCTTTACTTGTCCAGAAGATTTTGGTATTATAGCACATCTCTAGCTCACTGCCATTGAGTTGGATCCTACACATAGTGACCCCTCCTTGGGTTTCTGAGGCGGTATCACTACTAAAGTAGATTGTCCAACCTTCTTTCCAAGAAGTGGTGTTGCACATAGCATGTAATACATATTTGATAAATGAATAAAGGAAGAAATTAATGAAAGAATGAATATGCCAGAATACAACTCAAATTTGGAGATACCAAAAATTAGTGAAAATTATGATGTATAGGTTATGAAAGAAGCTCTGGTGGTGCAGTGGGTAAATAATTTGGCTGCCAACCAAAAGCCTGGTAGTTCAAATGTGCTAGCTGCTCTGTGGGACATGCCTTTATTTCTGTAAAGATTTATAGCCTTGGAACCTCCATGAGGAATTTATACTCTGTTCTATCATGTGTCTGTGAGTTGGAATCAACTCGATGGCAGTGGATTATAGGTTGTGAACACATTGATGAAAAAAAAAAAAAAACCTGGGGGGATCATGAATAAATCAATGATTATATTGTTGTTGTTGTTCTGTGCCATCAAGTGATTATAGTGTGGTGCTATGATAAGAGTTACTTGCAGTGTATGCTATCAACACAACAGAAAATATTAAAATTATTTATTGATTGTCATTGAAATATTTAGGTTAAATTACTTATTCTAGTTTACAAAATGCTAGGTGTGATAGTTGGAGCTGTGTGTCAACTTGGCTGGACCCCAGTTCTGTGTGGTTGTTCCATGATGGGATCAGATGACTGTGTTCTGAGTGGCCAATATGTTCAAGGGGAGTTTCCCTAGGGGTGTGGCCTGCTTCCAGGAGATCCAGGGACATCCTGGGAAGAGAGACATTCTTCTGTGGATCGGGTTTCTGTTGTGCTGCCTACAGCTATCCGTGAGTGAGCAGTTCACCGTTCAGCCTGGAGATCTTGTATTCATCACTCGTTGGAGTCAACAGCCAGTGTACTGCCTGCAAGCCTTGAGCTTCTTGGCCCCTGCAGTTACAGGAGCCAGGAAAAGCATCCAGCTTGATGTTTGCTCCAGGGACTTTGGACTTCCTGGCTTCTATACATTTGTGAGCCATTTTCCTAAGATAAATTTCTCTCTCTCTTTATATGTATATATAAGCTTTGCTGGGTTTTGTTTCTCTAGAGAATCCAGTCTAACACATTTGGTACTGGGACTGGTTTTAGAAAGACAAAATCATAAAGATGGGCTTCCTAGACTGGTTCTCCAGTTTGATTAATTTTAATGACACTAGCAACCCTGCGTCTGATAGTAAAGAGGGCCCTACTAATCCATGATATGAGGTGGCAAAATTAATACATGAAATAGCACCACCAATAGATCATCAAGTACTTGTGAGAAGTGATGCTCTGGGTGATCAGATATTTGATATTCTTCTGCAATTTTGCCAGAATGAGGAGTAAAAGAAATCTGGTTGGTTGGTCCTACTAACACTGGATAAAGTGGTGAAAGAGCGAGATGAGCTCAAAGTTGTTGAATCTCGGCTTAAGGGGCACATAAAAGACCTCAGTGCTTCCAGCTGTGCTCTGAAAGAAAGCCTTATATCTTCTAGTAACAGAGCTGACATTGCTGAAAACCAAACCCAGAGTCTTATTGTAAGGGTGGCTGAATTACAACACCAGCTAAATTGTCAATCCAGAATAGTGTATGACGTTAAAGTGAGGGCATTGATTCGGAAAAAAAAATTGGGACCCTGAAACCTGGAATGGGGACATAGGGACAGATAATCAGGAAGATCAGGATATGGAGCCTGAAAATTCTGTTGAATCCCTCCCATCTGAACAGATTGCTGTAAGATCATTATTCACTCTCCCTCAGTTTGATGGGACTAGCCAAACCAGTCCTGCTGGGTCATTGTTTGAGGCAGAGGCCATGGAAGACATTCCTGAATGCTCTCAGGAACTGTCTCAAGCACCCATTGTTGCTGCAAAACTCATAACTAAAGTCACGTCCAAGCAAGCCCCAAAAGGTGAAATAGAAAGTGTGACTGAGGAGGTGATACGCTATACCCAAAAAGACCTACTTGATTTTGCTAACATGTACAGACAGAAACCTAGAGGATATGTATGGAAATGGTTACTGAGGGTGTGGGACAGTGGTGCAAGGAATGTAAGATTTGATCAGTCGAGTTTATTGATTTAGGCCCACTAAGTATGTATTCCTCAATCAATGTCTCAGCTCAAGAGGTTAGGAAAGGATATTATAGTTTATTTAGTTGGCTTACTGAGGCATGGATTATGCAGTGGTCTACCTTAAGTCAAGTGGAAGTACCAGAATTGTCTTGGTTTAATGTAGAAGGTATTCAGAGGTTTAGGCAAATTGGCCTGTTAGAATGGATTTATCAGATTAGACCCCTAGAGCCAGAAATGGAGGGTCCAGAAGACACATCTTTCACCAGTACCGTGAGGAATAAATTTGTGAAGGGAGTCCCACCATCCTTGAAGACTGCTGTGATTGCTATTTTATGTAAGCCTGATTTGACAGTGGGAACTGTTCTAACTGAACTAAGACACTTAACTACGATGGTGCTGTTTGGACCCCATGGTGGTAGGGGCCAAATGGCAGCAGTTAATCGACAAAAGCAAGGTGGACGTGGTTACCATAAAGGACAGCAGAGTTGGAACAGTAATCAGAATAGTCTGACACATGTGGAATTGTGGCATTGGTTACTTGCTCACGGTGTTCCTAGTAGTGAAATATATGGCAAATCAGCTAAATATTTACTTGATCTGTATAGACAGAAGAATTCTAGGTCATGTGAACAGCAACCTAGATTGAATCACCAGAATACAGAGTCATGACCTGTCAATCAATTCCCAGACTTGAGTCAGTTTACAGACCCACAACCCCTTGAATGAAGGGGAAGCCAAGTCCCTCTTAGGAAGGACCCCCACTACATTGCCAAAAATCTATAATGTCAGTTTTTCTCCTAGCCCTCCCCAAAGGGATATAAGGCCTTTTACAAGAGCGACTGTTCATTGGGGAAAAGTAAATAATCAGACTTTTCGGGGATTACTGGACAGTGCCTCTAAATTGACACTAATTCCAGGAGACCCAAAGTGTCATTGTGGCCCACTAGTCAGAGTGGGGCATATGGAGGTCACATTATTGATAGAGTCTTAGCCGAGGTGCATCTCACAGTGGGTCCAGTGAATACCCAAACCCATCCTGCAGTGATTTCTCCAGTGCCCGAATGCATAATTGGAATAGATATACTGAGCATTTGGCAGAATTCCCACATTGGGTCCCTGACATGTGGACTAAGGGCTATTATGATAGGAAAAGCCAAATGGAAGCCATTAGAACTGCCTCTACTTACAAAAATAGTAAACCAAAAGCAGTATTGCATCCCTGGAGGGGTTGTAGAGATTACTACCACCATCAAGGACTTGAGGGATGCAGGGGTGGTGATTCCTACCACATCCCCATTTAATTCACCTATTTGGCCTGTGCAAAAAACAGATGGATCTTGGAGAATGACAGTAGATTATCATAAACTTAATCAGGTGGTGACTCCAATTGCAGCTGCTGTTCTTGATGTGGTTTCATTGCTTGAACAAATTAGTACATCTCCTGGTACTTGGTATGCAGCTATTGATCTGGCCAATGCCTTTTCTCAATACCAATTTCAAAAGACCATCAGAAGTTTGCTTTCACCTGGCAAGACCAACAGTATATGTCCACAGTCTATCCTCAGGGGTATATCAACTCCCCAGAACTATGTCATAATTTAGTCCGTAGGGAACTTGATGGTCTTTCTTGTCCACAGGACATCACACTGGTCCATTATATTGATGACATTATGCTGATTGGACCTAGTAAAAAGAAGTATCGATGACTCTAGACTTATTGGTGAGACATATGTGTACTAGAGGTTGGGAAATTAACTCAACAAAAATTCAGGCACCTTCCACCTCAGTGAAATTTCTAGGGGTCCAATGGTGTGGGGCATGTAGAGATATTCCCACTAAAGTGAAGGATAATTTATTGTATCTGGCTTCCCTCACAACTAAAAAGGAGGCACAATGTCTGGTGGGTCTCTTTGGATTTTGGAGGCAACATATCCCTCATTTGGGTGGTTTGCTTCAGCCTATTTATCAGGTGACTCAGAAAGCTGCTAGTTTTGAGTGGGGCCCAGAACAACAGAAGGCTCTGCAACAGGTTCAGGCTGTCATGCAGGCTGCTCTGCCACTTGGGCCATATGATCCGGCTGATGCAATGGTGCTTGAAGTGTCTGTAGTAGATAGAGATGCTTTTTGGAGTCTTTGGCTGGTTCCTATTAGTGAATTGCAATGCAGAACCTTGGGGGTTTGGAGCAAAGTCCTGCCATCTTCTGCAGATAACTAATCTCCTTTTGAGAAACAGTTTTTATCTTGTTACTGGGCTTTAGTAGAGACTGAAAGTCTAACTATAGGCCACCAAGTCACCATGAAGTCTGAGCTACTCATGAACTGGGTGTTGTCTGACCCACAGAGTCATAATGATGGACATGCACAGCAGCACTCTATCATTAAATAGAAGTGGTATATCACAGATCAGGCTTGAGTAGGACCTGAAGGCATAAGTAAGTTGCATAAGGAAGTGGCCCAAATGCCTATGGTCTCCACTCCAGTCACATTACCTTCCCTGTCCCACACTGCACCTATGGCCTCACGGGGAGTTCCTTATGATCAGTTGATTGAGGAAGAGAAAACTCATGCCTGGTTTACAGATGGTTCTGTGCAGTATACAGGCACCACTTGAAAGTGGACAGCAGCAGCACTGCAGCCCCTTTCTGGCTTTCTGGGACTTCCTTAAAGGACAGTGGTGAAGGGAAATCCTCTCAATGGGCAGAATTTCGAGCTGTACATATGGCTGTTCACTTTGCATGGAACAAGAAATGGCCAGGTGTGCAATTATATACAGATTCAGGGGTAGTGACTAATGGCTTGGCTGGGTGGTCTGGGACTTGGAAGGAGCATGATTGCAAGATTGGTGATAAGGATGCATGGGGAAGAGGTTTGTGGATAGATCTCTCTGAATGGGCCAAAGGAGTAAAGCTATTTGTGTCTCATGTGAATGCCCACCAAAAAGTGACCTTGGCAGAGGAGGACTTTAACAATCAGGTGGATAGGATGACATGTTCAGTGGAACCCAGCTACTCCTAGCTACTCCTGTCCTTGCTCAATGGGCTCATGAACAAAGTGGCCATGGTGGCAGGGATGGAGGTTATGCATGGGCTCAGCAACATGGACTCTAACTTACTAAGGCTGATTTGGCTACTGCCACTGCTGAGTGCTCAGCAGAGACCAACACTGAGTCCGTAATATGGAACCATTGTGGTGATTAGCCAGCAACCTGGTAGCAGGTTGATTACATTGGACCACTTCCATCATGGAAAGGACAGTGTTTCGTTCTTATTGGAATAGATACTTATTCTGGATATGGATTTGCCTTCCCTGCATGCAATGCTTCTGCTAAAACTACCATCCTTGGACTTACAGAATGCCTTATCCACTGTCATGGCATCCCACACAACATTGCTTCCGATCAAGGGACTCATTTCACAGCACATAAAGGGCAGCAATGGGCTTATGTTCATGGAATTCACTGGTCTTACCATGTTCCCCAACATCCTGAAGCAGCTGGTTTGATAAAACAATGGAATGGCTTCTTAAAAACACAAATACAGCACCAGCTAGGTGGCAATACCTTGAAGGGTTGGGGCAATGTTCTCCAGGAGGCTGTACATGCTCTAAACCAGTGTCCAATATATGGTTCTGTTTCTCCAATAGCCAGGATTCATGGGTCCAGGAACCAAGGGGTGGAAACAGGAGTTTCCTAGTGACCCACTCAAAACATTTTTGCTTCCTGTCCCTGCTACCTTATGCTCTGTGGCTCTGGAGATCTTAGTCCCAAACAGAGGAACACTCCCGCCTGGAGACACAATACTGATTGCATTGAACTGGAAATTAAGAATGCCAGCTAGCCATTTTGGCTTCCTCATGCCTCTGGATCAACAAAGAAGGGCATTACTGTACTATCTAGTGTGATAGATCCTGATTACCAAGGGGAAATTGGGTTGGCTTTACATAATGGAGGTAAAGAAGAATATATCTGGAATACAGGAGATTCTTTAGGATGTCTCTTAGTACTACCATGCCCTGTGATTAAAGTCAAGGGAAAATTACAGCAACCCAATTTCTGATATGACTGCTAATGGCCCAGACCCTTCAGGAGTGAAGGTTTGGGTCACCCCACTAGGCAAAGAACCACGCCCATCTGAGGTGCTTGCTGAGGGCAAGGGAAATGCAGAATGGGTGATGGCAGAAGATAGTTCTGAATATCAGCTACAACCATGTGACCAGCTGCAGAAATGAGGACTGTGATTGTTATATTTCTTCATTGTATATGTGCATCAAATATTTTTGTTTCCTTCTGTTATGAACTGTGAAATGTAAATAAGGTTAATGCATTTTGGTTGTATTTGTGTTAGTGTGTCATGTTAGGCACAAATATGACTCTATAATTGTCCTTATTTAGAGATTATATATGGTTAAGAAGATGTGAACAACTGCCAAGTTGTCAAGAGGTGGACTGTGATAGTTGGAGCTGTGTGTCAACTTGGCTGGACCCCAGTTCTTTGTGGTTGTTCCTGTGATGGGATCAGATGACTGTGTTCTGAGTTGCCAATCTGTTCAAAGGGAGTTTCCCTAGGGGTGTGGCCTGCTTCCAGGAGATCCAGGGACATCCTGGGAAGAGAGACATTCTTCTCTGGATCGGGATTCTGTTGTGCTGCCTACAACTGTCTGTGAGTGAGCAGTCTACCATTCAGCCTGGAGATCTTGAATTCATCATTCGTTGGAGTCAACAGCCGGTGTACTGCCTGCCAGCCTTGAGCTTCTCAGCCCCTGCAGTTGTGGGAGCCAAGAAAAGCCTCCAGCTTGATGTTTGCTCCAGGGACTTTGGACTTCCTGGCTTCTATACATTTGTGAGCCATTTTCCTAAGATAAATTTCTCTCTCTCTTTATATATATATAAGATTTGCTGGTTTTTGTTTCTCTAGAGAACCCAGTCTAACACACTAGGAACCTATTTTTTTTTTCCATTCCCGAATATCTCTCAGTAGTCTTGTGCCCCATGCCCAGTCCCACCCTCTTAGTTCTTTTTGAGTCACCTTCCCTCCATAGTCACCGTGGAAATTATGCCTCATGACTTCAGTTGGTCTCTGAAAGCAGGAGTCCTAATCACTATGTTTCACTCTCCTTGTGAACCATCAAATATGTATCAGCCTAACTGTTTAATTCTGGGGATGGCAGAGACAATAACTTTCATTAAACTCTCTGGGTACTTCTCTATATTCTTTGGTCCCTTTGCATGTGATTATTCTGGGTTATGAAATATATGTGGGGTGATATGTTTCCTTCTTTGATGAAACCCAGAAAAATCTATGTCCTATTTATTTATTTATGTATTATTATGACAACTAAGAGGTGGCATTGGGACATGCATTTAATATGATGCAGCTATTTATTGGTGGTATTTCCATCAACTTAGGCTCCTGAGAGAACATTAAACAAAGCTTGTTGTTGTTGTTGTTATTTGCTGTTGAGTCAGAAAAAGCATAGTCAAAATAAAAAATCTAAAGCAATTAGCTGGTATTATCTGGTCATACCCTTATTATTCCCTTTGAGAAAATAACCTTATTGTATTTGCTGGAAAGATTCTAGGTATTTAAAACCATTGAGGAAACTGATTTCTTCCTCTTGTACAAATTTATCCTTTCATATTTTATTTCTACATTTAAGTCTAAATAGAAGATAAATTACATGTTAGAGAGGTTTTCCATCTTTTGGTACACCTAAGTCAAGGCTAAAAAAAAATTGAAGAATTGGAATGTCTTTCCATTGTCATGAATGGAATGCATTAACATTTAAAATTCACTAATTCTATTGGTCTGCTCCTGTAGGGCATTGTTTGAATTGGTCCTACTTCTAACTCTGACATACAGACAATGGGAAGTAAACCAAATTAGGCAGGGAGAATGTGTTATGTTTAGGATGGAAGGAAGAGTGAATAGTGTTATCATCTTTCCTTTTATCCTTTTGATTTCTTTTCCTTTTCTTTCTCTTTTCACTAAAACCCTGATTATTCTAAATTCCTCCTCACTCCATCTTGTGCAGAACATATGATCAGCAGTAAAGAGACCACACATTTGTCCTCAGCTACATCCTGCTAAGAGAATCTAGGCAAGTTTCAGCAGTGCTTTAAATTTGTACAGAACTGACTGTTTAGCTCCATTAAGACTGATGGCAAAGGAACTATTTTTGGTACCTCTAAGAAAGAAAATGCTGGAGTCTGTTATTTTCAGTAATCCTGCTGTTAGAGAAGAAAAGTGCAACAAAGCCATTTTTTATCAAATAACACTAAATTCTCATACACCTGTAGGGCTATTCTTTAGTCTATCCATTTGGCCAAAAGTGCAACACATCAAATGTGAACAATGCCTGCTTGTTTTCTCTTTCTGAAA
Source organism: Orycteropus afer afer (assembly GCF_000298275.1). Lineage (NCBI taxonomy): Eukaryota > Metazoa > Chordata > Mammalia > Tubulidentata > Orycteropodidae > Orycteropus > Orycteropus afer. Next base: position 75,618 of record NW_006922426.1, read on the forward strand.
AAATAGAACCAAGAGTGCAATGCTCCTTTTCTAACTTTAAAGCCTATTTTTGTAATTCCCCAGATTACAAAAGAAAAAAAAAAAAATGTTCTTAAGAATTTAACATTGATGTTATTTTAGTATCTCATCATGGGAGCTATCTCATTTGGCAGCTTTATCTCCTCTATTCTCTTTTCAATCTTTGCTCCCTTAAACACAGAAACTTCTTTGCATATTCTAATTAAGGTGTGACTAACTATAAGCAAGCTGGGAAAGAAATCCCTATGACATCAGAGTATTAAACCATTTTTTTTTTTTTCATAGACCATCCCTGTGAATCTACAGCTAATCAATGTTCAATTAATAACAGCAACAGGTATTGCCTGTGTCAGCCATTAGTAAAGAATATGCAAGAAAGAATGCACATGCGTAGTAACCTGGCAAGAAAATATAATATGATGTAGAGGGGGCCCAATCAGTCAATGAAAACAGGGTGAACACCTATTGAATTCCAGCACTATTCCACAGAATGCATGTGAGCAGCACAATGGAGATATAATTAAGATAAGTTAGATAATAATATATGCAATTCTGAGGACAGAAGTTCAAATAACTTTAAGCTTTCAAATTTGGGTAACTAATAGAATGTGGTACTCTTAAAGAGAAAAAAAAATGATTAACAAAATATTCTCTAAAAGATATGGTAGCTCAAGAAAATTAGGATACATTAGGTTAGGGAAGAGAAAATTGAGATATGGGGAACAATAGCAGTATTTAAAATATTTTTATAGTGTAAAAGAAAAGGCAATAGAATATGGTAGATTTATTCTGTGTTTCTACAGAAGAAAAAATTAAAAGAATATAAATAAAAAATCTAAACACTTATCTCTCTAGCAAAACAAGGAAATAGGAAGTCCTGGTAAGTAGTGGGTATTTGTGTCCAAGCTGATGCTAGTGGTTTCTAAAGCAATTGAAGATGATTCTAGCTTAGACTGGGAAACATATATTATCCTTAATTCCTTTTGATGCCTCCTTCCTTTTGCTCAAACAATAGGTTATGATCCTGATCACTCTGACTTCTGTATGGCCAATAGACTGGAGCTTGAAGGTAGATGAAAAAATGAGGACAGAGAGACTGATAAGAAAACTTTTGTAATAATATAGATAAAAGTACATTGTGGCTTTGATCTGAGCCATTGGAACTGGGATGAGAACATATTTGGGTAGCACAGCCAACAAGAATTTAAGTTGACTGATTGTATGTGAATGAAGAACTTGGTCAGGAAAAAATGTTAATGAGGAAAAGAACATAATTCTTCGCCAGCATCACAACTCAAAAGCATCAACTCTTCTTCGGTCTTCCTTATTCATTGTCCAGCTTTCACATGCATATGAAGAGATTGAAAATACCGTGGTATGAATTAAGCACACCTTAGTCTTCAAAGAGATATATTTACTCTTCAGCACTTTAAAGATACCTTTTGCAGCAGATTTGCCCCATGCAATATGTCATTTGATGTCTTGACTGCTGCTTCCATTGTGGAAACAGGTAATATGAAATCTTTGTCAACTTCAATCTTTTCTCCATTTATTGTGATGCTGCTTATTGGTCCAGTTGTGAGGATTATCATTTCTTTATGCTGAGGTGTAATCCATACTGCAGACTGTAGTCTTTACTCTTCATCAGTAAGTTCTTCAAGTCATCTTCACTTCCAGCAACCAAAGTTGTGTCATCTGTTTATTGCAGGTTGTTAATGAGTCTTCCTCCATGCCTGATGCCACACTTTTCTTCATATAGTCCGGCTTCTCAGATTATTTGTTCAGCATACAGATTGAATAACTATGGTGAAAGGACACAATGCTGTCACACTCCCTTCTTGATTTAAACCATGAGGTATTTTCTTGTTCTGTTCAAATGACATCCTCCCAGTCTATGTACAGGTTCCTCATGAGGATAATTAAGTGTTCTGGAATTCCCAGTCTTCTCAATGCTATCCATAATTTCTTATGATCCACACAATAGAATGCTTTTGCATACTCAATAAAACACAAATAAACATCTTTCTGGTAGCCTTTGCTTAGAGCAATATCCATTTGACATCAGCAATGATATCCCTCTTTCCACATCCTCTTCTGAATCCAGCTTGCATTTCTGGAAGTTCCCTGTCAATATATCGCTGCAACTGTTTTTTAATTCTCTTCAGCAAGATTTTAATTGTGGGTGATATTAATGATATTGTTTGACAATTTCCACATTCTGTGGGATTGCTTTTCTTTGGAATGGGTACAAATTCTCCACAGAAACAGGACCAACACATACACACTCATGTAGATACTGTTGTTGTTAGGTGCCATAGAGTTAGCTCCAAGTCATAGGGACCCTATGTACAACAGAATGAAACACTGGCTGGTCCTGCACCAGCCTCACTGTCCTTGCTATACCTGAGCCCATCATTGCAGCCACTGTGTCAATCCATCTCATTGAGGGCCTTCCCCTTTCTCACTGACCCTCTGCTTTGCCAAGTATGCTATTATTCTCCATGGAATGGTCCCTTCTGACAACATGACCAAAGTAGGTGAGATGAAGTCTGGCCATTCTTCCTTCCAAGGAGCATTCTGGCTGCACTTCTTCCAGAACAGATCTCTTAGTTCTTCTGGCAGCCATGGTACTTTTCAGTATTCTTTGCCAACACCACAATTCAAAATCATCAACTCTGTGTATTCCTTCCATCTTCTTTTGATGTTTCCTGCACCATTCAATATTTTGCCCATAGAATCTTTCAATATTGCAACTCAGGACTTGAATTTTTTTCTTCAGTTCTTTCACCTTGAGAAATGCTGAGCGTATTCTTCTCTTTTGGTTTTCTAACTCCAGTTCTTTGCACATTTCATTGTCATAACTGACTTTGTCTTCTCAAGCTGCTCTTTGACATCTTCTGTTCAGCTCTTGTACTTCATCATTTATTCCATTTGCTTTAGCTAGTCTCTGTTGAAGAGTAAGTTTCAGAGTCTCTTCTGACACCCATTTTTGTCTTTTCTTCCTTTCCTGTTCTTTTAATGATCTTTTGCTTTCTTCACAGACGATGTTCTTGATGCAATCCCAGAATTCCTCTGGTTTTTGGTCATTGTTGTTCAATGCATCAAATCCATTCTTTAGATGGTCTCTAAATTCAGGAGGGATATAGTCAAGGTCATATTTTGTCATATAGTTAGATGGATATAGAGATAGAGAGATAGCTAGACATATACATATATGCATATATATGACAGAAAGAGAGAGAGGAAGAGAGATTGATTTATTTTCAGGTATTGGCTCATGTTATTGTATAGGATGGTGTGTTAGACTTGGTACTCTGGAGAAACAAAACCAATAAAGCTTATATCTATCTATCTATCTATCCATAGAAAGATTTATCTTAGGAAAATGGCTCACACACTTATAGAAGCTGGCAAGTCCAAAGTTCTTGGATCAAACATCAAGCTAGAGGCTTTTCCTGACTCTTGCAGCTGCAGGGACTGAGAAGCTCAAGGTTGACAGGCAGTATACTTGTTGTTGACTCCAATGAATGACAAATCCAAGATCTCCAGGCCAAATGGTGATTGTTCACTCATGGACAGTTGTAGGCGGCACAGCAGGATCCCGATCCACAGAAGAAAGTCTCTTTTCCCAGGATGTCCATAAATTTACACTAAGCAGACCACACCCCTAGGGAAATGCCCTTTCAATAGATTGGCTGATCAAAACATATTCATTTGATCTCATCATGGGAACAATCACATCACAATTGCTTACACAACATAGAATTGTGGTCCAGCCAAGTTGACACACATCTCCAACTATCACAGATGGCAAATCCAAAATCAGTAGATCAGGTGACAGAGTAGAAACTCCATCAGATTTGAGTCTGAAATCCATAGTCCAGGCAAGCTGGGAACGCTTGTCAAAGTTTCTGTTACAGTCTTGAGAGAGAATCCTTCTCACTTTGGAAAAGCTCAGTTTTCCTTCTTAAGAACTTCAACCAGTTGGATGTAGTTGTCATTTCTATTTAGCTCATTCCTATTCATGACTATCCCATGCATATACAGTAGAATTGCTTCCTAGACTTTTCAATGCTAAGACCTTTGGAATGTGCTAAGAATGGGAAGGATGAGAGTCGATAGGAGTTTTCAAGTAGTTTTGGTGCATTGAGAGCAGAGTCATGGGGCAGTAGCTGAAGGAAAACATGACCAATAGAAGGGTTTATTTTATTTTTAATTTAATCTTGTCAATGTGCAGTTGTGAAGGATAAATTTATGATACAGGTAATAAAAGGAGGAAACCAATGGAACAAAGTCCTTGAGTAGACAAAAGGTTGGGGTAAAAGTATGGAGATTAGTAGATATATCGTTAGTAGATAAGGCAGTTTTCAACTAATTGCTTTAATTCTTAATGACATACGAATGAAGTTCCTTATATGAAAATGAGAAAGAGAAGAAATATAAAAGATTTATGGAAGAAAGGGAAGCAAATTTACTAAAGAAGTGTAGTGGAATTGCTTGACAGCAGCCACTCCTCAGAAGGAAGACGGGGCAATCTACTTCCTTAGTGATACTGCCTCGGAAACCCAAGGAGGAATCACTATGAATTGGGTCTGACTCGACAGCACATAACAACAATAATAATAATATGTTTATTTGATATTTGTGGTCTGAAACTAAAAGTAAGACAATTCCTTATAGTGACATTTTTCCCCCTTGTCATAGTGTAGGAATCGAGTTGGTTGAGGAATGAAGTTATTGAGTTGAAGTTTTACCAGGCCCTAAACACATAAAAAAGAAGTAAGAAAATTTAAGATAGTTGCAAGGAAGTGATTATATTGATCATAATAAATATAAGTTGAATGAGGAGGAAATTAGGATTCAAAATAAGATATGTAAAAAATGTGCAGCATTGTTGCAGCCATTGTTGCAGCCATTGTTCTAAGATAGCCCTATGGTCGTCACAATCTGGAGTTATTTCCATGAAACTATTCCCTTTTGTAAGGTGCTCTGGTGGAGTATTGCCTAAGGCATTTGACTGCTACCCAGAAGGTTGGCAGTTTAAACCCACAGCTACTCCACAGAAGAAAGACTAAGCAATCCATTTCCATAGAGATTTACCACCTTGGAAACCTGAAGGGGATCACTTTCAGTTGGAATGGACTCAATGGCAGTGAGTTTGGTTTACTCCCTTTCAGACAAAAGGTATTTTTCAGATGTAATTAAAGTTAGTTTTGTTTTGATTTTAAGATAGGGAAATTAACTGGGTAGGCTTAGCCTAACCACACAAACTCTTTAAAAGCAAGCAGACAGTTTTCTCTGGCTGGTTGTAGAAGTGAATGTTCTAAAGATTCCAAGAAGGAAAGGATTTAATACAACATGGCTGACTTTAAAATGAAGGGAAATGCATGGTAAAGAATACAGACAGCATCACCAATCTAAACGTAGGTCCCAGCTGACAGCGAGGAAAAAAAAAGAGGGGGGGGAGGGTATAGAATGGCTACAAGCACAAGAAATTAAATTCTTCCATGAGCTTGGAATTCTAAATAAGCTCTGTATCAGATTTTTCCCCAGAGTCTCCAGACAGGAACTCAGCCCAGGTAATACCTTCATTTCAACCTTGTGAGATCCTAAAAGAAGAGAATCCACTTGAGCTTGCTTAGACTTCTGATCTGTAGAACTATGAGCTAATAAAAGGATATTGTTTAAATCTACTAAGGTTGTTGAGAAAACCAACACAGAGTTAATGGATTGTAGATTCACGGGCATAGAAGAATTACTGGAAATATAAGGAGGAGGTATTCAGAGAATTAAATGCTTGAAATTAGAATTCTGGAAGTTGTGTAACTGTTAGCCATAAACCAGGTGTAAGGTAGGAGCATAAAACAGTGATACTGAGGTAAATTACAGGAAAAGATCATTCAGAATATAGGAGAAAAAAATAACTGTTGTTGTTATTAGGTGCTGTTGAGTTGATTATGATTCAAAGTGACCATAAATGACAGAGAAGAACTGCTCCATAGTGTTTTCTAGGCTACAATCTTTACAGAAGATCAACAGTTTTTTTTCTACCACCAAGTGCCTGGTGAGTTTGAACCACCAACCTTTGTTAGCAGCTTAGCATTGTGTCACAAGGGCTCCATAAAAAAGTCTAAGTTCTCAGAAGAAAGAGAAAGAGAAGATATGGGATGAGATATGAGTCTCTTTCTCCTCCATTGCTCCCCCAGTTTCACCTCCCTACCCTATCTACTTACACCTGATTTTTCTGGCTCCTATTAAACATTATGTCTCCTTTGAAGGCTTCAGTGTCTTCTCATGTGAGTGGTCCCCTCTCAAAATGTATTTCAAGAGTAACTTACCGACAATAAGTATCTGCCTTATCAAAGCCTTGAGAAGAGAACTGTATATTTTATACCACTGGTATACAATACTGAACCAGTTTTTTTTCCCCCCTATAGTTAGTTATGTCTCCTTTCTAATTCGAAGACAACATTTTATAAAGAATACAATATATTCAAAAACATTGTAAATACCTAGTAATTTGTATGCATTTTTTCCTACTTAAATTTAACTTCTGTGTGTTAGCTAACTCATTTACCTTACTTCAACACAGCTTCATTGTGTCAATTTTGTCAAAGCCCATTGAGACTCAGTTACAAACTAAATCAGGCAGGCTTTCTATGTTTATTTCTGTTATACTAACTAACACGTCCTTAATATCATATAAATATTTCAACGATTCCAATCTGGAGATAACCCAGCCTTGACAACCCAGTTCATTCAGTCTTTAGTAGAATCAATAGACTACATATAGTTTGATTGACAGACAAATGAAACCACACCTTAAATATTTGTTTTCCAAAGTACATCCAGCATACATTTTCATGGCTTTATATTTTAAAAAGCACATTAAGACAAATTTGATTACAGGAATTAATATTATAATCCAAGAAAAGCACAAAACTATAGATACATTTGAATTTCACTACATTACCATTGCAACTTTCATAGCAATTTGAACAAAAATTGATGGTAATGTCTAGAAATAGACTACATGAAAAATGAAAGTGTATTTATTTTTGTCATGTGTTGAATTTATAATCCAAAGTTCACATATATAATTTTCTATGCTGGTAGTACCTTGATCTCAACAGGATTATTGTCTGTGAAATAATAACAGGGTATAAAATAGAATTTCCCACTGAGACAAAGAAATTCCCTTGAATAGTTCTAAAAAGTGACATCTACCCTGAAACTTATTGAATGTATATATATATCAGTTGAATTTGTTCTCACTTTCTGTATGCTCTTCTTTTCATAGGGTCATATTTTTTGGGCCCCTAGATATTAGGTACTAGCACAGAAGTCCAAATATATTGGGAGCTCAGAATCTACCATTGTGATATGCTTACAACAGGGCTTTAATACATTGAAATACACATGGCCTTCAATGTTTCTATAGACATACTCTTTTTGTCTGTTTTTAGTGTTCACTGACTTCAGTCCTTCAAATATATACTCTCTGATTTACACAAGAAGAAACCATGGTTGGTCTTACCATCATTTTGTCCCTAGAATTTACAAGGAAGTGCATTTTTTCACAAAAATAATATATTTTGAACCAAAAATGTAATTATACCTATACACTCACCCTTTCCATACACACACACAAACACATCTTTCCAGCCTTAAAATTCTGAAACCAAACTCATTGCTGTTGAGTTGATTCTGACTCATAGAGACCCCTCTTTTGGTTTCCAAGGTGGTATCTCTATGGAGGTAGATTGCCCAGTCTTCCTTCCGAGGAGTGGCTGGTGGGTTTGAACTGCCAGCCTTCTGGTTAACAGTTAAATGCCTTAGGCATTATGCCACCATAGCTTCTTTTAATTTATTAAAATATTATAATTATTTTTCCATGCCAATAATTGTGGACCTATATTTATCATATGCTGTGCAAATATATTATTTTTAGTAGTAATATAATATTTTAATTTTGATTTTTCTTTCTGTTAAATTAAAAAATATTTTGTACTTATTATAAACTTCCTTCCTGAAGTTCACATTGAGTGAACATAACATTGGTCTGATCATTATCAGACCAATAATCTTACATACTTTTCATGACATAGAAACTTCTTTGAATAATTTGCAAATTGGTGTGACCATACTGAATTCTACTTTATAGACAACAGTGTTTTAGTAATTGTTCACTTTGAGAAATCTTCTTACATTCTTTAGTCAAGCAGTAATTATTGTGACCATATAAAGAGAGAGTTTTGGGTTAGAAAATATTTCCAATTATCAACTTGGTATTAGAAATAAAAATAACATTTTTCTAAAGCACAGTAATGTCACCAAATATTCAGTGTATGGTAAAGAAAAGCCCTCTTTCAACTATTTTGTCTTTATTGTGAAACCATCTTTTTTTTTAATAATGCCTTGATTTTCTCTGGAAAATTACTTTTCTTAGATTTAAACACAACTTTGTCAACTCTAAACAAGGTGCACTTCCTTCTTCAAACTAAACATGAGTAAGTGACTTCAAACTGGAGAGAAATTAAAATTAAACTACAACACAATAAGACAAAAAACAAACCCATTGCCACTGAGTTGTTTCAAACTCAGAGACCCTATAACAAAACTGTCCCATACAGCTCTCAAGGTTGTCATCTTTATGGAAGCGGGCTGTCACATCTTTCTCCAGTGGAACAGCTGGTGGATTTCTACCACCCTCAACACACTAACAAAGGAATTATTCTAAGTCCCTGGAACTGATAATTTTCAGAGTGTCCTTATTCCCTCTCTTTCTGAGGTTTTGCTTTGTTTTCATCTTTCATTTGTATAACACTACACACTTCCAATTCATTCCAATTTTACTTGTTGGCCAAGTTTCTTTATGTTCCTTGCCATCAAAGAACTCTAATAGGATAGGTCCTGTAGTGGGGTCAGAGCCTGCTAGCATGACCTCTAGAAAGGTCTATAGACCAACTCTAATTCAATTGTGCAGTTTCAAGCTCAGAAATTTATTTTGGCAGTACTTCCAAAGACTAGAGGGCTGAAAAATGAGATTAAATCCATTCCTATCTTCTGTATTTACCCTGTCCACTATTATTAAAACCTGAACAATTATCTTAATTTTGTTTGATTACAGACTGATGGCTTACCACTGGCCCAAATAAAGCAGTCCTTTACACCTATCCAAGGAGCTCTGGTGGCATAGTCAATAAGGCATTTTGGCTGCTGACTAGAAGGTCAGAGGTTCAAACGCACCATTCATGGAAGGGAGATGGGACAATCTACTTCTGTAAATATTTACAGCCTTGGAAACCCAACGAGTATAGGTATGACTCAGAATTCACTTGATCGCAGTGAGTTTGGTTTTTGGTTTGGTTTATATCTATCCAGACTAATAGTCCACACAAAGAACTAATTGACTGATAAATCATGCTTTACCCTTCCATTGATGAGAAGTGTGGCATCCCATCTCTACCCACCTGGCATCTGTTCAAATCCCCCAAATGCCAATGCTGTGCCATTTTCTTTTTCTTTTCTGTTTTCTTTATCTTTAGACTTAGTTCTTTCCTCCTCCCTTGTTTTTCCTCTCTCTTCTTCTTTTGTCTTCCTCTTCCCTTTTCCATCCTCCCCCCCCCCCAATTTTGTGGTGTAGGTATCCAGCTTGTCATCTGTAGCAACTGCCCCTGGCACTCACCAATTGGTGATGTCCACTCCTGCAGAGCAATGCTGCACCCATGACACAGCTACAATTGGCAGCAAACACTTTTGTCAATACTATGCTCCTCCCTGGAGGACTCAACCACAGGAAGCCAGGTGAGGGGAGGGAACCCAGGTCACATCCCACAAGGGGCAAGGTGGGAAAGCAAGGAAAAGGACAGAAAAAGGCCAGGGGGACCTGGAGGACGGAGGAGGGAGGAGTGAAGAGGGAGGAGTCAGCCATAGGGATAGAAGTGAGGGGAGGGAATCCAAGCCATGCCCCACAAGTGACAAGGAAGGAAAGCAGGGGAAAAGACAGAAAAAGGCCAGGAGGACTGGAACAGAGTGAGGTTGGAGATGTTTTGAACAGCTAATGGAGACAAACTTGTCTGTCAGTTTGTCCTACTGTGGTAACATGTAGCTGTGAGTCTTCAGGTTGTGCCATTGGTGTTTCAAACCCAGCAGGGTGCACATGGTGCACAAGTATCAGCATGGCTGGAAGACTGAGACAGACTAGGAAGAAGAAAGAAGCCATCCACTTCTCAGATAATTGTCCAGGGAAAACCTTATAAATAGCAGAGAAACATTGTTTGATACGTTACCGTGAAACTTTATGAATAGTCCAGAAACATTGTCCAATATAGAGGAGAAGGATGAGTCACTTAGGTTATAAGGCTTTCAAAATAGGACTGGAAAAGAGCTGCATCATCAAAGTAAAACCAGCCTTACTCATATGGATAAGGTAAAGCTTTCCAGACCTCCATTTGCTGACATGGTATGACTCAAATTGAGGAGAAATAGTTGCAACCATCCATTAATAATTGGAACATGGCATGTACAAGTAAATCTAGGAAAATTCAAACTTGTCAAAAATGGAATAGAATACATAAAGGTTGATATCCTAGGTATTAGAGAGATGAAATGGACTGGTTTTGGCCATTTTGAATCAGACAACCATATAATCTACTATGCCTGGAATGACAAATTGAAGAGGAATGGCATGGCATTCATCATCACAAAATATGTTTCAAGATCTGTCATGATTTACAATGCTGTCAGTGATAGGATAATATCCATACACCTACAAGGAAGACCTGTTAATACTAGTATCATTCAAATTTATGCACCAATCACCAAAGCCAAAGATAAGGGAACTGAAGACTTTTATCAACTTTTGCAGTCTGAAATTGACTGAACATAAAATCAGGATGTGTTAATTATCACTGGTGACTGGAATACAAAAGTTGGAAACAAAGAAGAATGACCAGTAGTTGGAAAATTTGGCCTTTATGACAGGAATAATGCTGGAAATCGCATGGTAGAATTTTGCAAGACCAACGACTTATTCATTGAAAATACCGTTTTCAACAACAAACAGTGGCTGTACACATGGACTTCTCCAGATGGAACACACAGGAATCAGACTGCCTACATCTGTGGCAAGACACGATGGAAAAGCTCAATATCTTAGACCAAAACCAGGCCAGGAGCTGATTGTGGAACAATCAACTGCTCATATGAAAGTTCAACTTGAAGTTAAAGACAATTAAAATAAGTCCACCAGAGACAAAATATGACCTTGAATATATCTCTCCAGAATTTAGAGACCATCTAAAGAATAGATTTGATGCATTGAATACCAATGACTGAAAACCAGAATTGTGGGATGACATCAAGATAATCATCCATGAAGAAAGCAAGAGGTCATTAAAAAGATGAGAAAGAAAGAAAAGACCAAAATGGATGTCAGAAAAGACTCTGAAACTTGCTCTTGAGTAAAGAGTAGCTAAAGCAAATGGAAGAAATGACAAGATAAAAGAGCTAAACAGAAGATTTCAAAGAGCAGCTCCAGGAGAAAAAGCCAATTACTATAATAAAATGTGCCAAGATTTGGAAGTAGAAAACCAAAAGGGAAGAACATGCTCAGCATTTCTCAAGCTGAAAGAACTGAGGAAAAAATTTAAGCCTTGAGTTGGAATATTGAAAGATGCTATGGGAAAAATATTAAATGATGCAGGAAGCATCAAAAGAAGACGGAAAGAATACACAGAGTCACTGTACCAAAAAGATCCATCTTCTTCCATTTCAGGAGGTGGAATATGATCAAGAACCAATGGTATTGAAGGAAGATGTTGAAGCTGCATTGAAGGAATTGGTGAAGAATAAGGCTCCAAGAATCGATGGAATGCCCATTGAGATATTTCAACAAGTGGATGCCTCACTGGAGGCACTCACTCTGTTATGCCAAGAGATTTGGAAGACCGCTACCTGGCCAACTGACTAGAAGACATCCATATTTGTACCCATTCCAAAGAAAGGTGATCCCACAGAATGTGGGAATTATCAAATAATATCAATATTGCATGCAAGTAAGATCTTACTGAAGATAATTCAAAAATGGTTGCAGCAGTATATTGACAGAGAACTTCCAGAGATGCAAACTGGATTCAGAAGAGGACGTGGAACAAGGGATATTATCATAGCTGCTGTCAGATGGATCTTGGCTCAAGGCAAAGAATACCAGAAAGATATTTACTTGTGTTTTATTGATTGTGCAAAGGCATTTGATTGTGTGGATCATGACAAATTATGGATAACATTGAGAAGAATGGGAATTCCCAAACACTTGATTGTACTCATGAGGAACTTGTACATTGACCAGGAGACTGTCATTCAAACAGAATAAGGGGACACAGAGTGGTTTAAAATCAAGAAGGGAGTGTGTCAGGGTTGTATCCTTTCTCCATACTTATTCAATCTATATTCTGAGCAAATAATCCAAGCAGCTGGACTATATGAAGAAAAACGTGGGATCAGGATTGAAGGAAGAATCATTAACAACCTGCAATATGCTGACAACACAACTTTGCCTGCCGAACGTGGGGATGACTTGAGCCACTTACTGATGAAGATTGAGGAACACAGTCTCCAGTATGGATTACATCTCAATATAAAGAAAACAAAAATCCTCATAACTTAACTAATAAGCAGCATCATGATAAATGGAGATTGAGGTTGTCAAAGAATTCACATTGCTTGGTTCTACAATTGACACCAATGGAAACAGCAGTCAAGACATTAGACAGCATATAACACTGGGCAAGTCGGCCGCAAAGGAACTCTTTCCAGTACTGGGGAGAAGGATGTCTCTTTGAAGACTAAGGTACACCTGACACAAGCCGTGATATTTTTAATCACCTCATATGCATGTGAGAGCTGAACAATGAATAAGGAAGACTGAAGAGTTGATGCTTTTGAGTTGTGGTGCTGGCAAAGAATACTGAAAGTACTATGGACTGCTAAAAGAACTAGCAGATCTGTCCTGGAGGAAATGCAGCTGAAGTGCTTCTTGGAAGCAAGAATGGCTGGACTTCATCTCACCTATTTTGGTCATGTTTCAGAAGGGACCATTCCCTGGAGAAGAATGTCATGCTTGGTAAGGTAGAGGGTCAATGAAAGAGTGGAAGGCCTTCAACGAGATGGATTGACACGGTGGCAGCTGTGACAATTGGCTCAAGTATAGCAAAGATCATGAAGCTGGTGAGGGATCAGGTGGTGTTTAGTTCTGCTGTGCATAGGGTCGCTATGAGTCAGAAATGACTCCATGGCACCTAACAACAGCAACATGCTCTCCCTCTTTTTGTCTTCTTTTCCTTATTTTTTATCATTCATCTTAGGTCTTCTCTATTCCTTAGTTTGTTCCTTTCTCTTTTTCTCTCCCATTTCCCTCCCTACTTTTTTGTTTGTTTGTTATTGATCCTACCATCTGTAACACCTGCCCCTACCCTTCCCAAGTTAGCAGTACATGCTCCATGAAGTTAATACTGTGTTCCAACCACAGTCATGTTTGGCAGCAAGCACTTTTGCACGTACTGTGATGTTTTTATTTATTTATTTTTAGTTCTTCCTTCTCCATCTCCCCTTTTTCTTCTTTGTTTCTTTTCTTCATCTTCTCCCCTAATCTGTTATTTTTTATGATCTTTTGGAGCAAGTGTCTGCCTCTCACAGTCAGCAGCATATGTCCCCATCCCATCACTGATGGCAAGGTACACTCCCCTATTGTGAGCTTCAAATTCCACTGCTGTCATATTTGGTGACTAAAGTTTGTAGCAGAACTGTGGCCCTTTTTCTTTTTTTCTGTCTTCTTAGTTCTTTTTGCTTTTTTAAAAAATTATTTTTATCTTTTTTATTTCTTCTATTTCCTCTCCATTGTTTCTTTTTACTTTTTGTCCTATAGAGCAAGTGCTCTGTCACCTGAGACCTCCATGTTCTATAGTGTCTGCCTCTGCCCCTCCACTGAGGAGTGCATGTTTTCACAGAGTGAGCATCTCATTCCCACTGCAGCCAAGTTTGGTGGTTATTGCTTGCACCATTTTTTTTTTTTTTCTCTTCTTTTTAGGTCTTCATTCTCCCCCTCATTTATTTACTTTTTCTTTTGTTTCCTCCTCTTCTGCCATCATACGTTGTTGTTGTTGTTGTTGTTGTTATGTGCCATTGAGTCGGCCCCAACTCAGCGACCCCTCCTTGGGTTTCCAAGGCAGTATCACTACGGAAGTAGGATTGCCCAACCTTCCTTCCGAGGAGTGG
>NW_006922426.1:90712-97448 GCF_000298275.1 Orycteropus afer afer
TGTGTGTGTGTGTGTGTGTAAAACAATTAATGCTAACAAAAATGAGGGCTCCAGTGGATGGAGCCCTCATATACTGCTGGTGTGACTGTAAAATGGTGCAGCCATTGTGTATATTTGTGTGGTACTTCCTTCACATCTTTACAGAATAGATTGCCTGATCTTCCTTCAGCAGAGTAGTTGGTGGGTTTGAATTGCCAACCTTCTGGTTAGTAGTCAAATGCCTTAGGCACTGTCCCCCAGAGCTCCTAGCAATCCTACTACAAGGAAAATATCCTAGAGAAGCAAGAGCCATAATTCAAATAGCTATATGCACGCCCATGTTCATTATAGCAGAATTCACAAGGGCAAAATGATGAAAATAACCTGATAGATGGATAAACAAACTATGGTACATAGACACAAAAGAATACTTCACAAGGTGGAAGAATAATGATGAATCTGTGAAAAATCTCAATAACATGGATGGATGTTGGGGACATTATGCTGAGTGAAATTGGTTAATCACAAAAGGACAAATATTATATAAAACCACTACTGTAAAAAGTCAAGAAAGTATTTACACACAGGAAAAACATATAGTGAAATTTACCAGAGATAGGAAGGATAGGGAAGAATAATCACTAACTAGAGAATAGATATTCAATAACTTGAATGAAGGGAAAGGCAATATACAATAAAGGGGAGATCAGCACAAAATGATCAAGGTAGAGGAAGACACTTGGAGGACCACAAGATTAAAGGCAACACAGGTAAATATTATTACATACCTAATCTTGCAATAATAGTAATGACAGTAATCTACAAGTGGATGCATAGATAGACATGTAACCTGAATGGTTGTGGGAAGGTGAATGGGACTTCACCTACCTATATACTTATATGTTTGAGCAATAAATTTCTGCACATATATATATATATATATATGTGTATAGTAGAGCAAGTAGGGGGCAAAATTATGAAAACTTAGCTATAACCAAACACCTTAAAGGAATGAGTCACTGGAGCTGGGGGCTCTGGACCATAGTGTTGAGTGACAATGTGGTTATTTGGCATAGTATAGTCCACAAAAACAATGCTCTATGTCTTTGGTGAATAGACACTGAGGTCTTAAAACGTTGCTAGTTTTCATCTAGGAGTAACTATTCGTCTCTACCAGTCCAGAGCAAAGAAGAGTGAAGAAAATCAAAGACACAAAGAAACAGTTTGTCCAAAGGACTAACAGATTATAAGAACTCCAGCCTCCACCACTCTGAGACCAGAAGAACTAGATGATGCACAGCTACCACTGTTGACCTGTCTGAAAGGGGTCATAATAGGAGATCCTGGATAGAATGGGAGGAAAATATGGAACAAACTTATAAAAAAAAAAAGACCAGGCCAACTGGTCTGACTCACTGCCATTGAGTCAATTCCAACTCATAGCAACCCCCATTTTGTTTCCAATACTTTAAATCTTTACGGAAGCAAATCTTTCTTCCACAGAAAAACTGGTACGTTCGAACTCCTGACCTTCTACTTAGCAGCCAAATGCCTTAACCACTCACAGGGATTGGTGGAAGTCGCCAGACTGTGGTCTTCAGACATGTCTCAAGACTAATTTACCCCTGTGGTCAATTTTCAGCCACAGGATGGACAGGCAGTATGTACTCCTGAGAACAATCAACTATAAGATATCAATAGGGCAACATTTGCCCAGGGATAAAGCTTAGAAGGCAGGAAGGGATAGGAAAAAAGGGTAAATAAAAAAGGTAAACACCAGGAGGAAGAGGGAAGATTGTTGTTACATTGTGGAGATTGCAAGCAATGTCACAAAATAAAATGTTATGCATTGTTGAATGGGAAATAAATTTTTTTTTTCAAAAAAATCACAAAAAAACAGGTTAAAAACAAACAAACATACAAAGAAAAACTGAATGTTACGAAATCAATAATTGCTTTAATTTTTATATTGTGCCACCAATATTGCTATCATTTTCCAAAATATTCCACCACCATTAGCTCAGTGCCCTGCATGCAAATAAAACCTTCCCCTCCAAATCAATAATTTCTTAACATGGAGGTAAATGTAGGCAATCATAGTGCAAATCCTTTATATTATGGTATAAATTAGATGCCCAAATAGTATTAATAAATGACCAAGATTGTGTAGTTGATATCTTTTAAAGGATATAAAATACTTTCTAAATATAATGCTTAAAAATAAAACAAAACAAAAATTAAAAAAAAACACATAAATTATAATGTGATATGCTTATTCATATTTCTTGTAACCTCTTTCTTTCCACTATCATCCACAGAATGATTAAAGATTACAAGATAAAATATTATTTGTATGGGGTAAGATCCTCAAATGCTGTACTAACTTCTCCCTGACAAAATTCCACAAACTAGAAAAAAAAACCTGCAGAATATTTTTTATACCTGAAATAACTCATTTCATATATATTAAATGTATAATCATGTTAAATAACAGGGGTTATTAAGGTAGAAATAATGAGAAAGAAAACAGGATTCTGGATAACGCTTGACATTTTTGCATAGGTATATATCTTCATTTCCCTCCTGAGAGAGGAAAAAATGAGATTGAAATATTTCCTAATGTATTTGATCTTCCTATGAGCCATTTTGCATTTACATGAAATGTCCGAGAAGAATGAGAGAGAGATGCGTAGAAAACTGAGGACATTATTTATATATATGCATTATTTTATTTAACAGTTGTTTATCTAACTTGTCAACATTTCTGAAGAGTGATGATGCAATAGTGTGCCAAAAAAGACAAAGGTCCAGGGTTTGTTTATTTAGATCTTATTCCATTGTTTTTGTTGCAAATAAACACAGCAAAACATATACCAATTCAATCATTTCTACATGTACAAGGCAGTGACACCGATCACATTCTTGGAGTTATGCAACCACTCTTACCCGCTTTCTCTGAGTTGTTCCTCACTGTTAACATAAACTCCCTGTACCCTAAGTCACCTTTCTAATCTTTTGAGTTGCTGTTGTCACTATTTACCATATAGATAGTTCTTAAAAAGAGCATAATGCTCAAGACAAACATTTTTTACTAGTTGAGCTAAACTATTGTTTGGTTTTAAGAAGACTCCAGACGCAAAATTTTAAAACTGATGTTTTAGAGGAAGAGAAAGTAGGCCAGAGACTGGAACCGAACAACTGATGGGGCGGCACTCAGGGAAGAGACCAGCGAATAAAATTTGGGCTTGTTGTGCTCAGTCTTAGGCCATTGCAACGATTTAGCGTTGACTATAATGGAGATGGAAAGCTTTGGTAGGGTTATAAGCCATAGAGTCTTATTTTTTAACTGGATCAAACCGGCTGCTATATTGAAAATATACTCTAAGGGGGCAAAGACAGAAGTAACCAAACTAGCTAATAGGATTAATTGGGAAATACAAGCAAGAATTGTCTATGCTTTGAATGACAGTGGTAACAGGAGATGTGTTGACGCAAACTTGCATTTTGATCATATTTTGAACATAGAACTGGTAGGACTTGCATTTGGATTGGATATAGGATAAGAAAAAGAATGGAGTTAAGAAAGAATTTAAGACTTTTGGCCTGAACAACAAGAAGGATAGAGTTCCTATTAACTAATATGGAAAATTTTGTGTGAGGTGAAATTTTGGGGTCAGAGATGGGGCCATGGAGGTGATACAATATCAGCAATTCTTTTTGAGATGCATCCATTTTAAATATCTATTAAACATATAGATAACTCATAAAGTCATTAATCTAACTGACTTTAAGAAAGGAATACATTTACAACAGACAGTCAACAGGCCCACATAGTAAGCTCTGCATTACCCCAACGTTAAGCAGAGAGGTGGGACTGAGATAAAGAGAACTGAGAAGGAGCAGACACTGAGGTACAAAGAAAATCATCCTATGTGGTGTTCTTGAAACTAAATGAAGTGGTTTCAATGAGAAACAAGTGAATAATTGAGCCAAATATCATTGTTAGTTCACGTGAAATAAAACTTTTTTTTTAATGAAAAAACAAAAATAGTGACCACAGGATTTAATAACCTTGCTGTATTATATTCTTAAGATAGCCATAACATACAAAATTTGTTGTCTTATATTTCTGGAGGCTAGGCGTCTGAAATCAGGGTATCGGCCACATTGATTCCTTCTGATGGCTCTGAGAGAAAATCTGTTTTGTTTCTTTCTTAGCTTCTGATGATGGCTGGTGATCCTTGACTTTCCTTTCTTTGCTTGTAGTTGTGTGACCTCAATTTCTCCTTCTCTGCTTTCATTTTCACATGTTTGTGTCTCTTCTCATATTTTATAAGTACACTATTCAGATTAGGACCTGTCCTACTCCAATAAAAATTCATGTTAAACTGACTTAAAACATTTTCAAACACCTTATTTCTAAACAAGGTCATATTCACAGGTTTAGGTTTGGGGCTAAGACTTCAACATATCTTTTTGGGGGACATAATTTGATTCATGACACTAGCTACAAAACTCAAACAAACTAACTGCCATTGAGTTGATTTGACTCATAGTGACCCCTCTTTGGGTTTCTGAGGCAGTATCTGCCGAAGTAGATTGCCCAATCTTCCTTCTAAGGAGTGGCTGGTGGGTTTGAACCATTAGCTTCTGGTTAGCAGTCAAATGCCTTAGGCACTATACCACCAGACCTAGAGAAGCTTTTTGGGAAATGTTGAGGAAAAAAGTTCATTTGATAAGTTCAAGAAAGAACGGAAAGAGAGGATTTAGGCAAGTATATATCCTTTAGAGGAGATTTTCTGAAAAAAAGGAGCAGGGAAATGGAATGATAAAGGGTGAGGCAGGGTCAAGAAAGTTTCATTTATTTATTTTTAAGTTTACTTTGTATGAATGTGTGCCCATAGCTGATGTATTGAATGGATTAATCTAGTAGGAAGGAGAGAAGAGAAAGGGTTGATAAAAATAAAATCATTTCACTTAGTCAGTTTTCTAATTAGTTTCTTACAATTTAATTTTATTTTTTAGGGTTGTACAAGTCCTAGGTCTTGATTAATTGCTACACACACAAAAAAAATTTATATGTTCATAGAGTCCAGATGATCCTAGGATGGATGTGCCAAAAATGTTCTAGCAAGGTATTAAAATTTCATGTAATCACTTTGATCCTTGTTTCAAAGTTGTAAATAATTTTCTCTAATTGTAACACATATGAAATTGAATTAACAAGTTAAGAGTTAAGTTTTTATGAACACAGAAAATTCATTCATTGTGACTAAGAAAACAGTGAAGTGTGGACATTGAAGCTGGTCTGGATACATTTATTAATATCTTGATGAAAGAATGACAAGCAGGCAGGAATGAAATAGTAAAGAGGAATAGTTAGAAGTTATGCAAAAATGAAAAATTGCATAGTACGATAGTTGACTCAGTTGTTCATAGTTTCTAGTGTGAGTAATGCCTATTTTTTATGTCTTTTTTTTTTTTTTTCTACTCATGGAATTTATAACCAGTTTATTTTCTTTTAACAATCATATGATAATTAATTTTACTTCTGTTCTCTTAATGATGCATCATATCACTCTATGATATACCAGCCCTGCCTGCTATATCGATGAAGCTTATTTTAGGATTGGTCTTTAGATACTTGAATTTAACCAAGATTATAAGTTAGATGGCTGAACTGATTATTGGTTTTAACTCCTTATTGTGAATTTGATGTCAAAAGAAACTCTGAATGGCTGTCAGAAGAGAGTTTGAAACTTGCTGTTGAACATAGAATAGCGAAAGCAAATGAAAGAAATGCTGAAGTAACAGTACTGAACTGATGATTTCAAAAAGCAGCTCAAGAAAACAAAGAAAAATATTTTATTGAAATGTACAAAGACCTGGAGATGGAAAAAACAAAAGGGAAGAACACACTTGACATTTCTCAAGCTGAAAGAACTGAAGGAAAAATTCCAGTTTTGAGTTGTATTATGGAAGGATTCCATGGGAAAAACATTGAATGATGCAGGAGGTATCAAAAGATGATGGAAGGAATACACAAAGTCACTATATCAAAAAGAAATTTGTCAATGACTAACTATTTTGGGAGGTAGCATGTGATCAAAACCAATAGTATTGAAGGAAGAAGTCCAAGCTGCACTGAAGGAATTGGAAGGGATTGGAGAAAAACAAGAGTCCAGGAGCTTAAAGAATATCCAAGGAGATGTTTCAACAAAAGGATGCGGTGCTGGAGGTGCTTATTCACTTATGCCAAGAAATTTAGAAGAGAGATACATGGCAAAATGACTGAAAGAGATTGATATTTATGCCTGTTTTAAAGAAAGGTGATCCAATAGAATGTGGAATTATCAAACAATATCAGTAATATCATACAAAAGTAAAATCTTGCTGCAGATAATTAAAAAGTTGTTGTTGTTGTTATGTGCTGTCAAGTTGTACCTGAATCACAGGGACCTCTCCTTGGGTTGCCAAGGCAGTAGATTGACAGGGAACTTCCAGAAATGCAAGCTGGATTCAGAACAGGACATGGAATGAGGGATATCATTGCTGACGTCAGATAGATTTTAGCTGAAAGCAAAGAATAACAGAAAGATGTCTACCTGTGTTTTATTGACCACTCAAAGGCTTTCAACTTTTGGGATCATATCAAATTATGGATAACATTGTGAAGAATAAGAATTCCAGAACACTTAATTGTTCTCATGCAGAACCTGTACATAAACCAAGATGCTATTCAAACAGAACAAAGGGA
>NW_006922426.1:99208-105015 GCF_000298275.1 Orycteropus afer afer
ACAACCATATGATCTACTATGCCAAGAATGACAGTTTGAAAAGGAATGGCGTGGCATTCATCATCACAAAGGATGTTTCAAGATCTGTCCTGAAGTACAATGTTGTCAGGGAAGGTGTACATCAGGGTTATATATTTTCACCATACTTATTCAATCTGTATACTGAGCAAATAATTAGAGATGCTGTGCTATATGAAGAAGGACATGACATCAGAATTGGAGGAAGAACCATTAACAAGCACTCCTTGAAAGGAAGACTGGGCAATCTACTTAAGGCCTTGGAAACCCAAGGAGGAGTTGCTATGAGTCAGAATGATTTGATGGCACTGAGTTTTGTTTTTTTGATTTGGGGTACTGAGATGACACAACCTTCCTTGCTGAAAGTGAAGATGACTTGAAACACTTATTAATGATGATCAAAGACTACACTCTTCACTATGGTTTACACCTTAACATAAATAAAACAAAAATCTTCACAACTGGATCAATAAGCAGTATCATGATAAACAGAGAAAAGATTGATACTGTCAAGAATTTCACTGTACTTGGATCTACAGTCAACACCCATGGAAGCAGCAGTCAGGAAATCAGGTGTTCTATTGCACTGGGATAATCTGCTGCAAAAAACCTCTTTGTAGTGTTAAGAAGCAAAGATGTTACTTTCAAGACTAAGATGCACCTGACCCAAGCTATGGTATTTTCAATGGCCTCATGTACATGTAAAATCTGAACAATGAAGAGAATGGCCAGACTTTGTCTCATCTGCTTTGATCATGTCAGAAAGAATCATTCCCTTTAGAAGTATATCATGCTTATAAAGAAAAGGTTCAGTGAAGAAGGGAGAAAACCCTCAGTAAAATGGATTGACACAGTATCTGCAATGTTGGGCTTAAGCATAGCAAAGATTATGAGGATGACGCAGGACCAGGCAGTGTTTCTTTCTGTTGTACATAGGGTTGCTAATAGTTGGAGCTGATTGAACAGCACTTAACAACAACACCATTGTGATTTTAGTGAAAGTTTACAGAGTAAATTGGTGTTCCATTCAATGATTCATACACATTTTGTTTTGTGACATTCATTACAATCCCCACAACATAACAACACTCCTCCTACTTCCTCCCTGTGTTTACAATTTCTATTTGTCCTTCTTTCCTATCCCTTCCTGACTTCTGAGCTTTATCCCTGGGCAAATGCTGCCCTTTTGTTCCTGTATGGTTCACTGCTCTACTTCCCTGATGTTATTGTTCACCTTATAGGTCTGTCTATCATTTGGCTGTAAATTGAGCCATGAGAGTAAATTCTGTTCTAGGGTTGAAAGAAGTTTAAAGATCATAATGTCAGGGGTTCGATCAGTCTCTATCAGACCAGTAAAGCAATGACTATTGATTAAAAAAAAAAAATTGTTGTTTACCTATATTGAAAGAATGATGATGAAAGGAAAATGCAGACTGAGGTATAAAACCAAAAGCCAGACCCATTGGATCACATCAACTCTAACTAATGGAGATCACATATGTTGCAGAATAGAACTACTCCTCAGGGTTTTCTTACATAATCTTTATGTAAGTAGATTGCCAGACCTTTCTTTCATGCTGCAGTTGGGTGAGCTATAATTGCCTATTCTTTGATTAGTAGTTGAGTGTCAAAAATTTGTACCACTCAAGGATCTGAGTGGGGTATTTATGAGTTAAATTCTGATATTTCAAAATAATAAATATATAAAATGACCAAATCAATAAATTTGGGGATGAATCACTCATAGTATTTACAATCCCCTTTCAATGTGAAGCCTCTCTAGGTAGACGGATGAGCTGCGATATGACATACAATCTTCCTGCATAAACATTACGCAAGGATGAGATTTGAGATTTACTATTTTAGTTAACGGATTATATCACCAGATTTCTGGTTAATATAAATAACTTTCATGGGGT
This sequence comes from Orycteropus afer afer, assembly GCF_000298275.1. NCBI lineage: Eukaryota > Metazoa > Chordata > Mammalia > Tubulidentata > Orycteropodidae > Orycteropus > Orycteropus afer. The sequence goes on from NW_006922426.1 coordinate 101,146, forward strand.
TGCTTATATGAAAATGTAGCAATTTTATTGTTGTTGGATAATGTTGATTCATAGCAACCCCATAAGTTACAAAGTAGAACTGTCCCTTAAGGTTTCCTGTTGTTGTTGTTATGTGCCGTGGAGTCGGACTTGACTCATAGCAACCCCTCCTTGGGTTTCTGAAGCAGAATCACTACTGAAGTAGATTGCCCAACCTTCCTTCCAAGGAGTGGCTGGTGGGTGTGAACCCCCAGCTTTCTGGTTAGCAATCAAGTGCCTTAGACACTATGCTACCAGAGCTCCTAGGCTGTAATTTTTACAGACACCGGTCACCAGATCTCTCTCCCTTGGAGTGGCTAGGTGGGTACAAACTGCCAATATTTTGTTTATCAGTTAATGGCATAATTCTTGTGCTTCCAGGGTCTTTATAGAAATATTACCTTCCTTCAAAAGAATACAAAATTTAGGACAATTTTTGTTCTTTTCCAAAAATCCATTTTAAATTTATGTTAGGGTATGCGGAGTGGCTAAAGAAGGGGAGAGGAGGAGAGAAAATAATAGATTTAACAGTAAACTGAAATAATGTTTGTTTGATGAAAAATTTTATATGTGACTAAATTTTTTACAAGTGACATAATTATTCCAAAATACATTCTTAATTTCTGTTTATTGGGCAAATTCTGGGTGGTGCAAATGGTTAGTATTCTCCAAAAGATTGGAGGTCCAAGCCTATGCAGAGGTACCTCAGAAGAAAAGTCTGGTGATTTACTTCCAAAAAACCCTATGAACTCTGACAGACATGGGGTCATCATGGGTTGGAATCAACTCAAAGGCAACTTATTTATTTATTTTTTTACCAGACAATTAAAAAGTATACACTATGGAACAAGTAATCTTAAATTGTATTTATTATTTTAAAATGACATTATATTCTATAAATTTCTTTTTAATATACTTTATTTAGAATATTAGAAATTTACTTCTTGAGACTACAGTAGGTAAACCAAACCAAACCAAGTAGGGAGAAAGCAAAATAAACTTTGTGTGTTTTCAGAAGTCTAAGATTAGGTAGCCTTTGATATGCTAGAAGGAGAGTCCCCTTTTCCTTTTTCTACTTATTTACATTTCAAAATAAAGGTTAAACAGAGGAACAAATTATATGCAAAAAAGTTTTGCTTGTGACAGTTACCTTTAGGTCATGTATAATTAGCACACATTTGAGTCCCAGAGAACATATTCTCTTATGATTTAAAACCTATTTTTTTTTTTTTTTTCATTTTAATCACAGGCTTGAAAAATTCTAAAAGGGAAATGAATAACAATTATAATCTTAGCTCATCAGTTATGCTAAGAATTTGGTTGTTAATCTAATGAAGTCTTTGAATTGCAGGGATCATTTTGTATTGCTTTTTGTACAGAATATTAAAATAACTAGATACTACAACCTTCAAAAAAGGTTTTGGTGGTGCAGTGGTTAAAGCATTCAGCTGCTAGCCACAAGATTTGCACTTAGAACCCACTGCTATTTAGCAAGAGAATGATGAGGCAGTCTGTTTCCGTAAAGGTTTATAGCCTTGAAACCCTATGGAGCAGTTCTCTTCTGTTCTATAGAGTCCTTATGAGTCAAAATTGACTTGAGGGCAGTGAGTTTGGGTTTGGTTTATGGCCTTCAAAATGCCTTAACCAAGTATTTTGTATCAAAGTGGGAGTAGCCCTATGCCCAGAACCACTAAATAAAAAAGAATTCTTAATCTCTGGCTACTTGAATGTAAATCTGCTTAAAATCAATTGTGGTGCAATGGCGAAATGCTCAGCTACTAACCTAAAGATTGGTCGTTCTGCAGGAGATCTGTTTCCATAAATGTCACAGCCTAGAAAACTCTATGGGACAGTTCTATTCTGTCATATAGGGTCTCTACGGGTCAAAATAAACACCATGGCACCTAACAACAGCCCCCATATATACATACAGACCAAAACAAGCAAGAAAACAAACTCACTGCTGTCAAGTCATATTTGACTCATAGTGTCAAGGAGGAAACCCCTCCTTGGGTTTCCGTGGCAGTATCTCTGTGGAAATAGATTGCTCAATCTTCCTTCCAAGGAGAGGCTGGTGAGCAGTCAAATGCCTTAGTCACTACTCTACCAGAGCTCCCATACATACACACAGGTAAACATAAATGTACATATGAAAATTTTGATTTTCATGAAAGCATAATGATAATATTGGTAATAATGGAAGGAATAGAGGAATCCATGAAGTCTGACGAAAGTGAGTCCCTGCCCAGTGGGCGATCAAGCCAAATCAGTTCACACACACTGCAGACTTGAGAAAAATGAGAAAGATAATTTATTACCATGCACATGGTAAGGAGACAGGAGCCATACTCTAATCTGACTTGCCAAGTAGGGGAGTTTTTTTAAGGTTCAAAAAAGGGATCTATGTATATTCATACAAATTTCAGAAATTTGGTCATGAATTACCTGGGTTTCTGAAAACCAACTAAGGAAATGAGTTATCATGCACACTCATCTGTCTCCAACCAGGATGAGGCATGGTTATGGAAAGGATGGGGAATTGAGTTACAATTCAACTCCGCTTCATCCACACTGTATATCCAGCAGTCCCTTTTGTTAATGAAAAATGTGATGAAGGAATTTCTTATAGTTTTCTAACATTATAGAGGCCCACTTTGTTCTTCTTTAAATTTAAATTACTCCTGTATATGGAAGTTAGAACTGCTGATTGAGGAGAGGTAGAGTGCTAGGTAGCTATAGTTAAACCTGGAAAAGATTAGGCTTTTGACACCTGTGCTAACACTTAGCAGAAAGAACAGATGACAAATTGTTTTTAAAAGTGATTTAGTAAAAGTGAAAGAAAAAAAAAAAAAGAAAAATGTACTGTGCATATTGGAGTCAATAAAAATATGTTAAATGTCCATAACTCATAATTTCTCTATCTTATCATAAATACACAATCCTTTTGTAAAGCTTAAATGCTCAAAATGGGAACTCTAAAAAGCTGCAAGATCATATGTATTTGATTCAGTAGTAAAATTCTCACATTCCATGCAGGAGACCCTGATCAGATAGATGGTATAAGGCAGAAAATATTTAGCACACCAAAAACATGAGAAAAAATGACCTAAAAATAATTTTCAGTAAGCTTCTGTTGGATAGAAAATCAAATAAGCTTTGTACTCAGTGACTGAATACCAAGAACATTATTCACTGAATAATCACAAGAACTTTATGTGTTAGTGGAAATAGGTAGGAAAATTAAAGTTCAGAGAGGTTACATACTTGAAACTTTCGGGATCTTAACTAGAAAATGAAGACACGTGTATGGAAATTCAGCTCTAACTGACCTAACATTCTTTTCCATACACCTTGTTATTTTCATCAAAATTATATTTTATTCAATATGGTAATTTCAAAAATTTGTTCTATTGGATGAATAATCTGTAAAAATCCCTAAAATAACTCTTTCCTTCCATGTTTACTCTCAGCTTTAGCATTGAATATCCATCCTCTGAATGACCCTAGTTGTATAAAGTGACTGTGGGAGCCAGCTTTAAGTCTTGAAACCATTCACACTTCCAGTATCTCCTTCTATCCACCTTTTTGAAAGCCCTGTAAGTACTGCTATTCCATAAACCATAATGATTCAGACCAAATGCATCCAGCAGGAATTTAGCTTTGATTGTAGATGTGCTGACCCAAATCAAAACACTCTAACTCCAACTACTTCAATAAAAGAAAGTGTATTAAACTTTAAGGGAAGTACGACTTCAGCCATCTCCTTATCTAGTGCAAAGTGAAAACATGTAGTAATGTACAATTACATTAAGAAATGGGAACATTTCATTTAATTTTCGAGGAAAGTGACCT
>NW_006922426.1:113660-118036 GCF_000298275.1 Orycteropus afer afer
AGGGATCCAAGATTATCTTCTGTGTCTGTGTTAATTGGTTTCCCTTTTCTTTGTTGAAGAGGGTCTGTGCAATCCTTCTGCCTAGTCTGCCATCTTGCCCCGCCTGCTAGTACTATTTTTTTTAACAGGAAGTTTTTGTGGTAAAGTGGGAGAGAGAAAAAGAAAAAAAAAAAAATCACCCCTCCTCCAATTTGCTGGATATGCACTTCATGGTCTCTTGGCTATTCCAACAGTAAAGACCACAACTGTCCTGCGTTAGATAACTTTACTGCTTAATTAAATTGAAAAAAAAAGTGTAAATGATGATTTAAAGCTTATTTAGAGTAATTATACTGTCATTTGTATTACTACTATCACTATTATTAATCCACCACTTTCCAAAACAGATATTTTATGCTTTTTGAATGAGGAGCAAAAGATTATACAACAAAATCCATTTCTCCCAATTCTAGAGAAATAACTTACAGAAACGCAACAAAAAGTCATATAGAAAGATATTTTTGCAAAAAACTCTTAAAGTGATTATAACCAAAAACCAAATTCATTGCCATCGAGTGGCATAGAACTCCTAGAGACCCGCATTGGGTTTCCGAGGCTGTAAATCTTTATGGAAGGAAGTAGATCGCTCCATCTTCCTTCCATGGAGCAGCTTGTGTGTTTGAACTGCTGACCTCTGGGTAGCAGCTAAATGCCTTATCTACTATGCCACTAGAGCTCATGATTCATAATTTCACCATTGAAATACATGGTTAAAGAGTAGCTATGAAAGCCAATAACATATTTGATGAAAGCATGCAGCATTACACTTTACACTATGAATCAACAGAATAACAATAATTACCTTGAACATGCAGAATACAGACTATTTAAGATTTTAAGAGAGAGAGACAAAGAAAGCTGCTATTTTAAACCTCAACTGAATACAATATCCATACAACTATAATCACTGTGCCCTTTCTGAAAGCTCTAGGGATTCCCTGTATGCACATTGACCAGGACTATCTGCATCTTTTCCCAGATTGGAATACTGGTTGCATTCCTTTTTTGTGTGATTTTGATGAAAATTTATGGAGCAAATTGGTTTCCATTTATCAATTCATACATATTTTGTTTCATGACATTGATTTCAATCCCCACAATGTAACAGAACTCTTTCCACTCCCTCCAAGCATTTACCATTTCCCTTCCTCCTTCTTTCTTATCCCTTCCTGCCTTCTGAGCTTTATCCCTGGGTAAATGCTGACCTTTGATCACCTATGGTTGATTGTTCTGAGGAATGTGTACCTCCCTTGTTTTGTTGTTCACCTTATAAACTTGTCTGTCATTGGTGGCATAGTGCCTAAGGCATTTGACTGCTAACCAGAAGACTGATGGTTCAAACCCACCAGCCAGTCCTTGGAAGGAAGTTTGGGCAGTCTATTTCCATAGTGGTACTGTCTCAGAAACCCAAGGAGGGGTTGTTATGAGTCAGATCCAACTCAATGGCAGTGAATTTGGTTTTGGTAAGTTAAGTGAGGAAGGACTTTTCTAGCTACGGTCAGCCAGTGATCCTGGGAGTAGTCAGTTGTGGCATAACTGAAAGGTGATTGATGCAAGAAGTCATCACCAGGAGAGGAGGCTAAAAGTTGCTTTGTCTGCTTATTGTGAGATAGATAAGCCAGTGATGCAGGCATGGGAGAATGACAGCTGAAGGTTGTTGGTTTGTTTGGAATGGTTTGCCAAGGATGGCATTCAATCAAAAGCCTACAGTTCAAACACACTGTCACACCACTAGAGAAAGAGCAGCCCTCCTCCACAAAGATCTATAAGTCCTGAGACTCCAGAATGCAGTTCCACTTCATACAAAGAGGTGTTCCTAAGAGTTGGACTTAGAGACAGTATTTCTTCCCTTCCCTTTCCCTCCTGACTTCACCACCACATCTTAAGCTTTGAGAAGTGTGACTTATTTCCCTATATGATCTTCCTCAAACATAGCTTTAGCTCACCTTGAAATCCTCCTGATTGGTTTACCTTATGTCCTTAATATCTGTGGGTTCCATGCCCCCCCTTCTTGTCCTCTTTTGTGTTTGTAATGGCTTCTTTTTGTGCAGGTCTTTTTTTTTTTTTATTTTTATTTTCCTCCACACACTGACCTTACTTCCTTTCCTATTTTCACTCATTCTAATACTTTATCTTACTCTTATTGCAATCGAGTCAATTGTGACTCATAGTGACCCCTCCTTGGGTTTCCAAAATGGTATCTCTGTGGAAGTAGATTGCCAAACCTTCCTTCTGAGGAGTGGCTTGTGGGTTTGAACCACCAGTCTTCTGGTTAGAAGTCAAATGCCTTAGGCACTACCCACCAGAGCTCCCATCATTTGGTTCTTAAAATTCTCAGATCTTTTTTTGTATCTGTTTCCCTGACTTTATTTAAATCTCTCTTGAAGAGGGATTGGAAGATGCTATATTGTCTCCCAACTCATTTATTTTATTTTTGGTATTTCCATATTTGGGATGATTTCCAGATGATGTTGTCATGTGTCTTAATCTCTAATTGTTGTCTGTTGCTATTGGTTCTCTGTTCAAAGGACTACCTTTAGCTTTCCTTAAGAGTTGTTCTGATTTTCACAACTTTCCTTAATTTCTATTTATCTTGGAAAGTTCTAATTTCACCATCATATTTGAAGAATAATTTTGATAGATATATAATTCTTGATTAGTGCCTAAGACACTTGACTGATAACCAGAAGGTTGGTGGTTCAAACCTACCAGTCACTCCTTGGAAGATAAGGCAATCTACTTCTGTAGTGATACTGCCTCAGAAATCCAAGGAGGGGTCTTCATGACCCCATGTGTGGGGTCTGACTTGACGGCACATAACAACAACATAATTCTTGATTGGCTATTTTTTCTTTCATCATTTTATATTCATCATCCCATTCCCTTCTTGTTTGCTTGATTTCATCAGAGAAATCAGAGGTTTGTCTTACTTGCTCTCCTCTGCAGATGACTTCTCATTTTCCCAATGCTTCCAGGATTCTTTCTTTGTCTTTGATTTTGAAAAGTTTAATTATGATATAATTTGGTGATTTTCTGTTGGGGGTCTCTCCTATTTGGTGTTTATTGAGATTTTTTAATGTATTTCTCCTTTTTCAGGATTTTGGTTAAGTTTTCTTCCAACAAATCTTTTACAATTTTTTCAGTGTACAATTCATAGGCTTTCCTCATTTTTCCTCCACTTTGTTTTCTAATTGTTCCCCCAACAAGTTAGTATTAAGAGATTCATCTTCAATTTCACTAATTCTATCTTCCTTTGATTTCATTATACTTCTTTGTCCTCCCAATGTGTTATCTATTTCTGAAAATTTTGTATGAATGCTCTGAATTTTTATCTGCTATTTTTATATTGTTTCCAATTTTCCTTTTATTTTTGCCCCATTTTTCTTGTTTTGTTTCTTTTGAAATCTTCTAGACTTCTATATTTTCCTTGATTTTATGTGTGGTTTCCTCAAACTTCCTCTCAATCTCTTCAAGATGCTTAAGTATAATTCTTCTGAATTCCTTATAAGGTAGTTCCAACAACATTTCTTCTTCCAAAAGATTTTCTGGCCCTGTGTTTTGGTCATTTGTTTGAGCCATGTTGTACTGGTTCCCCTCCCCCCCCAATATTTGAAGTTATCTTCTGTCTCTGATACTTTGAACAGGTGTTGTATTAATGTGTTGATTGTACATTGGTTTGCTTCACCCTAATTTTCTTTTCTGTTTTCTTTTCTCTCTCTCTCTCTCTTTTTTTAAATATATCCATGTAACTTGTGTGTGTGTGTTACCTGGATCACCACTTTGGCAGCACTTGGGCACCCACCACCTCTCTCCAGGTAGATTTTGCAGTAGGTAGGAGTGTGAGCTTTACTGGGTTTGCTGAAAGTGAAGAGCAGCTGAGAGCAAACTTGGAGGGTAATAACTACCATTTCTTGCTGATCCAGTTGTGCTGGAGTGGATAGTAGCAGTTGCCTATGGGGTAGGGTGGCAGGTGTGTGGGGTACAGCAAGGTAGGGTTGCTGCCTCCTGATTGTTAGGGAAAGAGAGAATGAAAAGAACAAGGGGGAAGAAGAAGAAGATGAAGACAAAGAATAACAAGGAGAGGGACCTAAAGGAGACATAAGAAAGAAAAAGAAAAGAAGAATTGTAACAACAAAAATGTGGCACGGTACTGGTACCAGCACTAGCTGTCAGATGTTGCTGTGGCATAAATGCGGTGCTCACTCTGCAGATATGCCACCCCTGAATATGAAGTATCAGTGACAGGCATTACTGAGTGTGGAGGTCATGGCAGCAGGGCTCCTGCTCATTCAGAGCAAAAATATAAAATCAGAGATGGAGAGAGAGACAGAAGGAGA
>NW_006922426.1:118258-120473 GCF_000298275.1 Orycteropus afer afer
CTACACATACCCTCTTCAATAAATAAAAGAGACAAACCAATTGACAGAGATACAGAAGATAATCCTGGAGCCCTGCGTTTTGAAAGGAAGTATACAAAAGTAGATTAGGCATCAACTAGTGGAAGAAGAACTTTAATGAAAACAGTGAGTATGGAGACAGATGAAGCTATGGACTGTCAGCTACTCTGATGGCACCAACAGCCTGAATATTTCCAAGTGGTGTTGGGAGCTGAGAATTGACTTGAACATCATCCCTCATTGCCAAAAGCTGCATAGACAACTGTCCTGGTGGTCAATGACTAGGAAGGGAAATAATAAAGAAGGAAATAACCTTAGCTGTTGACTTTCAGCTGTCCTGAAGGTACGGCCATTTTGAGTGTTTGCAAGAGGTGGCCATTTTGGATATTCAAAGTGAAAGCATTCTTATTCAGATTTCCAGGACCTAAGAATAAGCTCTGCTTTTCAAGGATGGCAGGGAAATAAGAGAAGCTGACAATGGGAAAGGAGACAAATAGTGAGTGTATAAGTGCTGCCAAATACCAAATAGAGAAGCAGAGTACCTTGCTCACAATACATAAAATCAAAACAAAACAAAGAAGATGAAAATCTTAGGCAAATTACATACAATGACCAATTAAATATAAACACAAAAATGTCACAATGTCTTTGAGACAACAGAGCATCACAGTCCACACAAAGAAGTAAGATAAAGTAGGAGAAAAAAGGGACCTGGACTCAGACCCAGAAAACATCATGAGGAAGAAGCAGCACTGGAACTCCCTGATAAGGAATTCAAAAGAATTATATTTAGGTATCTTCAACAGATTGAGGGACACATCAAGAAAACACTGAAAAAATTGAAGAATATACTGGGAAAATCCTAGAACAATTTTGAAAGACAATACAAGAACAAAATAACAAAACACATGAAAAATTAGAAATGATACAAAATCTACAGATAGAAATCCAGAATATTAATACTAAATTTTCAGAAATAAGTAACACATACAGTGGGTAAAGGAGTGGAATTGAATCAATGAAAGGCAGAATTAGTTAGATTGAAGACAAATACCTGAATATTTCTTTAGAAAGAGATCAATCAGACAAAACATCAAAAGAAAATAAAGAAAGCCTAACATTCATGTGGGACACCACCAAAAGGAATAATCTACCTGTAATTGGAATTCCAGAACATAAGGAGACAAAGAAAACCACAGACAAAATTGTTCAATATTTATTGGAAGAGAATTTCCCTGGTATGATGAAAGATAAGACTATATCCCTTCAAGAAGTCCAACAAACACCAAACAGGATAGACCCCAAAAGAATATCACCAAGACACATTATCATTAAACTCACCGAAACCAAAGACAAATCAAGAACCTTGAAAGCAGCACAGGAAAGACAAAAAGTTACCTATAAGGGGCAAACAATAAAACTAAGATCAAATTTCTTGGCAGAAACCTGGGCAGAAAGACAATAAGATAGTATATATAAAAGCCTGAAAGAAAAAAAATTCCAACCAAGAATTATATATCCAGCAAAATAGTTCCTCAAATATCCTGTTTGGATTGTTTGTCTTTTTGTTATTGAGGTGTTGGAGTTTTCTATAGATCCTAGAGATAAGTCCCTTGTTAGATATGTCATTACCAAATATTTTTTCCCAATCTGTAGGTTCTCTTTTGATTCTTTTGGAGAAGTCTTTGGAAACACATAAAAAAATTAATCTTTAGAAAGTCCCAATTATCTGATTTCTCTTCTGCTGTTTGTGCATTTTGAGTTATGCTTGAGAGTCTATTTATGCCATATATTGTTGTTGTTGTTGTTGTGTGCCATGGAGTTGGCCCCGACTCATAGCGACCCCCTTGGGTTTCTGAGGTGGTATCACTAGGGAAGCAGATAGCCCAACCTTCCTTCCAAAGAGTGGCTGGTGGGTTTGAACCTGGTTAGCAGTCAATCGCCTTAGGAACTATGCTACCAGAGCTCCTATGCCATATATTAGGGTCCCTAAATTTGCCCCTAGTTTTTCCTTGAGGAACTCTGTAGTTTTGGGTTTCATATTTAAGTTTCTGATTCATCTGGAGTTCATTTTTGTGTATGGTGTGAGCTACAAATCTTGTTTCATTTTTCTGCAAATGGATCTCCAGTTTTTCCAGCACCATTTATTAAACAAACATTCTCTTCCCTATTTAATGGATTTTGGCCCTTTCTCAAA
>NW_006922426.1:122613-123870 GCF_000298275.1 Orycteropus afer afer
GTTATATCTTCATGTTCAATTGATCCTTTAATCATTATATAATGTCCTTCCTTGTCTCATATGGTGGTTTTTGTCTTAAAGTCAATTTGATTAGAAATTAATATTGCCACACCTTCTCTCTTACAGTTGCCATTTGCTTGATATCTCTTTTCCCAACTTTTGATTTTAAGTCTGTTTTTGTCTTTATATCTAATATGTGTCTCTTGCAGGCAGTATATTGATAGGTTTTGTTTTCTTATTCAATGTGCAAGTCTCTGTCTCTTGAGTGGTGCATTTAATCCATTAACATTCAATGTAATTATTGACAACTTTGAATTTGTTGCTGTCGTTTTGGTACATGTTTTTTTCTTTGTGTCCCTGGTTTCTTTGTTCCATATTATTTTCTGTGCTGAGCTCATTATGTTTATAAATCCTGTTATCATTTCTTTTGTTGCTGTTGTTTCAGTGTTTGCTGAGTATTTGTTCTTGTCCTCTTTTTTATTGTGATGTGAAGGTTTATCATTTTTCTTTGAGGTTACCCTATGATTTATAATTTTATCCCAGAGTTTAAAACAATCCATTCTGTCTTGCAACTCTCTTGTCTTCCTCACCAATCAGAAGTTCTATAACTACACAGTCTTTTTGCTCTTTTTTTTTTTTTGTAGTTGTCCTCACTTGCCAATTGATGTCTCTGGTTCCTCTTTACAGTCTTGTAATCTCATTTTACTTTGGATATGTCCATATCTATGGTTTCTGGGATATGTCATCTTGTGAATTAATGGTTGGTTATTATTTGATATTTTTGGTTCTCCTTTTAGCATCTTTTGTAAGGTCGGTTTGGTTTTAAGAAATTTCCTTAGTTTCTGCTTGTCTGGAAATCTCCTAATTTCACCATCATATGAGGGACAATTTTGCCAGGTACATAATTCTTGGTTGAAATTTTTTTCTCTTTCAGAGTTTTATATATACCATCCCATTGCCTTCTCGCTTGCACTAAGAAATCAGAGCTTATTCTTACTGGCTATCCTTTGTAGGTAACTTTTTGTTTTTCCCATGCTGCTTTCAGGATTCTGTCTTTGTCCTTGGTTTTTGTGAATTTGATGATGATATGTCTTGGTGACTTTCTTTTGGGGTCTATCCTGTTTGGGGTTCATTGGACTTCCTGAATGGATATATTCTCCTCTTTCATCATAACATGGAAGTTCTCCTCCAGCAAATCTTGGACAATTTTGTCAGTAGTTTTATTTTTCTCTTCCTGTTCTGGAATTCCAATGACAC
>NW_006922426.1:124772-135418 GCF_000298275.1 Orycteropus afer afer
GGTTAACCACAAGAAAAATAAAAGGGTGAAAAAGAAGTTGTAAACTAGGAACTTTTCAGTTGTTCAGGTCTGAAGAGTTCTTGGGGTTACTGGGAAGCAGAACCTCTTAAGCCCCTGGAATCTGGTAGAGCACTTATTCTTTAGGTTGTCTCCAGCTGATAGTTATGTGTTGATTTGTTTTATCTTGGTTTTATGGTTTGATATTTTGAAAAGGTGAAGCTGGTGCATTTTATTTTATTAGTGATTCAGGTATGTTGGGTCGCTCTGCCGTTTTTTTTGTGATGGTGGAATCACTGTGTGGAATGTGGATTTGTGTTTCTGTGTGTCATAAAGAGGGTTTAGAGTTCAAAGTGGGGGGTTTTATGGTAATTGTCTGAATATGGTTTCTTCTATTGAATGAGTGAAGTTATTGGCGGAGAAAGGTGAGAGCAAAAGAAGGAAAGCTTGGTATTTCTAGGGTCGGTTTCTAGGGCTTTGTGCAGGCTATTTTTGATGATGTGATTATTTAAAAGACCGTAGCTCAATCTCAGGACAGATTCCCATTTTGGGGGATTTGCGACTTTCTTCCAGGTTCAGGCACAATCAAAGACCCTGCTACTAGGCCTCTCAATACCAATGAGCTGATCCAAAAGCAAAAGATCCAATCCAAGGAAAATTCCCTGTATGACACTCAGCTGCAGCTTTTTCTCTCTTCCCACCTTTCTGCCCACAGCTCTGGTGCAATCCCACCAGACTGCTAATGGCTCTGGTGTTTGTCTGTGATACTGCCAACCTGCGGCACCAAAAATGCATGTGATTTCAGCTGTGCTGGTGTCAGGGTTGTACCTGCTAGTAAACTATGTTCCCAATATCCATGACCAGATAAGCACAATGTCTCCCAGGCTGACCCAAACCCACTAGGTGACCTGCCCAGAGGGGAGGGAGCTCGCCCTCCTGGAGGAACAGTGAGTTCTCCACTTCAGTTTCAGCAGTAGTGAGTGCACCTGGCTGCACCCAGGAGACCCAAATTACTGTCATAATCAGGTATTGGAGTCAGATCCCTGGGGCTGGCCTCTGGGTTGTTGGACCGGTCACTGGCATGTTGATATAGGCTGCCTTCTTTCTTGGCTCATGGGTATCTCAGGTGGTCACCCTCACCCGCCAGTCAGTGACTGCTCCAGGGAAGTTTCCAATGGCCTCTCAGTTGCCTGTCCATCCTCCGCCAGGTAGCTCTTTCTTAAGTAATCTCCCTGTGTCTTTCCTCTAATTCTGCTCTTCTGTGTTTGGTGCAGTCTGATTCAATGAGCTGTTCAGAGCACAAAAATCACTAATTCAAACTACTGTACCTAGTTTTTCAAGCACTTAGATGGTAGAGGGATATAGCATGGTACTTACTTATGGGACTCCATTTTGAATCAACAATACCCTCTTTATGAATTACTGGATAATAGGATAAATAAAAAAATGAAATTAAATAATTCCTTGAATCAACTGAGAATGAAAACACACCTTTGGGACATAGCAAAAGCAGTGATCAGAGTCCAATTTATAGCAATAAATGCACACATCAAAAAAGAGGAAAGAGCCAAAATCAACACCTTAACCCTACAATTAGAAAAAAAAGCAAAAAAAAAAAAAAAAAAGGTTACAGTAACCAGAAGAAAAGAAAAAATAAGGATTAGAACAGAAATCAACAAAACAGAAAATTGAAAGACAATAGAAAAAGTCCTCAAGACTAGAAATTGGTTCATTGGAAAGATTAATAAAATTGGCAAACTTCTGGCAAATTTTACAAATAGGGAGAGAATACAAATTGCATGACTAAAAAATGAATTGAGCAAGACTGCAACAGAGCCAACAAAAAATAAAAGGATCATGTCAGTATACTATGAAGAACTATACTCCATCACATTCGAACATCTAGAAGAAATGGATAAATTTCTAGAAACATACTACCTATCTAAACTAACAGAGGCTGAGTTGGAAAATTTGAACATATCTATAACAAAAGAAGAAATTGAACATGTCATTAAAAAAATTACCAACATAAAGAAGCCCTGGCCCAGACTGTTTCACTGGCGAATTCTACCAAAGATCAAAGAAGAACTGACACCAATCCTACTCAAACTATTCTGAAACATAGAAAAGGATGGAATCCTCCCTAATACCTTTTATGAAGCAAGCATAACCTTGATACCAAAACCAGACAGAGACATCAAACAAAAGGAAACTGCAGACCAATATCCCTCATGAATACAGATGCAAAAATCTTCAACAAAATACTAGCCTATAGACTTCAACATTTCCAAAAAATAATATATTATGAACAAGTGGGGTTCATACCAGGTATGCAAGAATGGTTTAACATTACAAAAACAATCAACATCATCCATCACATAAAAAAAAGGAAAAGAACCATTGATGATATCAATCATTGCAGAAAAGGCATTTTGTAAAATCCAGCACCCATTTCTTTTGAAAACTCCCAGCAAAATAGAAATAGAAGGGACATTACTCAAAATAATAAAGGGCATCTATGCAAAACCACCAGCCAACATTATTGTCATGGAGAGAGACTGAAAATATTCCCCTGGTGAACAGGAACCAGACAAGTATGCCCTCTATCACCATTTCTATTCAACATTGTTTTGGAACTCCTAGCCAGGGCAATAAGGCAAGAAAGGGAAATTAAAGGCATCCAAATTGGTAAAGAAGAAGTAAAACTATCCCTGTTTGCTGATGATATGATCCTAAACACAAAAAACCCAAGAGACTCAGCAAAAGAAACTACTGAAAGTAATTGAGACATTTAGCATGGTTGTGGGATAAAAGATTACATACAAAAATCAGTTGGATTCCTCTAACCAGCAAAGAAATTGCAGAAAGGGAAATAAATAAAGAAATCAATACCATTTACAATCGCTACCAAGAAGACAAAATACTGGGGGACAAATCTCACTAGGAACACAAAAGACATGTACAAAGAAAACTACAAATCACTACTCCAAGAAACCATATGAGATCTACATAAATGGAAGCACATCCCATGCTTGTGGATAGGAAGACTGATCATTGTGAAAATGTCAATACTACCCAAAGCAATCTATATATTCAATGCAATCCTAATCCAGATCCCATCAACATTCTTTAAGGATCAGGAAAAAATAAAAATCACTAATTTTATATGGAAAGGAAAGAGACCTCAAATAGGCAAAGCATTATTGAAGAAGAACAATGTAGGAGGTCTCACACTCCAAGATATCAAGACCTACTATGCAGCCACAGTAGTCAAAACAGCCTGGTACTGGTAAGATGACAAGCACATAGACCAGTGCAACAGAATTAAGAAATGAGAAATAGATCCATTAACCTATGGTCAGCTAATTTTTTACAAAGGGCTGAAATCCATTAAATGAGGAAAGAGATTGTTTAACAAATGGTGCTGGCAACACTGGATATCCATTTGAAGAAAAATGAAACAAGATCTGTACCTCACACCACACACAAAAATTAACTCCAAATGGATCAAAGACTTAAATGTGAATCCTAGAACTATAAAGTTCCTCAAGGAAAAAGTGGGGGCAAATTTTAGAGTCCTAATTTATGGCATAAATAGACTATGAGGCATAACCCCAAATTCACAAATAGCTGAAGATAAACTAGATGAATAGGATCTTCTAAAAATTAATTTTTTATGTGCTTCCAAAGTTGTCTTCAGAATCATAAAAAGAGAACCTACAGATTGGGAAAAAATATTCTGCAAAGACATATATGAGAAGGGAATTATCTCTAAAATTTATAGAAAACTTTAGCTTCTCAAGAGCAAAAAGATTAACAATCCAATTAAAAAATGGGCAGAAGACATGAATAGACACTTCACCAAAGATTATATTCAGGCGGCCAGCAAATTCATGGAGAAATGCTCATCATCATTACCCATCAGACAGATGCAAATCAAAACAACGAGATACCATCTCACCCCAGCACTAATGGTAAAGTTCAACAGGACAGAAAATAACATGCTGGTGAGGATATGGAGAAATTGAGACTCATACACTGCTGGTGGGACTACAAAATGATACAACCACTGTGGGAAGCAGTATGGTGATTCCTCAAAAAGCTGGAATTAGAAATACCATTTGACCTAGAGGTCCCATTATTAGGTATATATCCTAAAGAAGTGAGAGCCAGGACAGATATATGCACACTCATGTTCATTGCAGCACTATTAACAATAGCAAAAAAGATGGAAACAGTCTAGGTGACCATCAACAGAAGAATGGATAACCAAACTGTGGTATATACATAAAATGGAATACTATGCAACCCTGAATAACATAGAATCTGCAAAACACCGCATAACACGGATGAACTAGGAGGACATTATGCTGAGTGAAATAAGTCAATCACAGAAGGACAAATACAGTATTAGTTCATTATTGTAAAAAGTCAAGAAAAAAGTTTATATACAGAAAGAAACTTTATTTGTTGGTTATTATGGGTGGGAGGGGAGGGGAGGAAACACTGCAAAAAAGAAGAATTGATGCTTTGAAATCATGGTGTTGACAAAAGAATGCTGAAAATACCATAGACTGCCAAAAGAACAAACAAATCTGTCCTGGAAGAAGTGCAGCTGGAATTCTGCTTGGAAGCAAGAATGGCCACACTTCACCTCACCTACTTTGGTCATGTTGTCAGAAGGGCCCATCCCCTGGAGTAAAATACCATGCTTTGTAAAGTCAGTGAAAAAGAGGAAGACCCTCAACAAGACAGATCGACACAGAGGACTCAAAATGGAGTCTCACCAGTGAACAGCACATCTTTACCCTCTGGCAGCTAAGGACTTGGAAAACTAGACACAACAGTTTGAATTAGGAATTGGGTGCTCTGAACAGCTCACTGAATCAGAGTGCATCAAACACAGAAGAGCAGAATTAGAGAAAAGGCACAGGAAGAATATTTAGGAAAGAGCTACTGGCAGAGAATGGACGGGCACCCAAGAGAGGCATTGAAAACATTTCTGGAGCAGTCACTGTGTGCTGGGCAAGGACGGCTGCCCGAGATCCCCAAGCCAGGAGGGAGGACGCCTTATAACAGCATTCCAGAGACCACTCTAATCTTTCGGCGAGCAGCAGCAGACACCTGCCTCCATTAGGTGATTTTGATTTTTTGGAGGTAATTTATGTCTTCTGGGTGCTGGCGGACATGACCAACTCTGCTGAGATTCAATGGAGAACTTACTGTTGTGACAGGAAGGCTAACTCCCTCCCTTCCCAGTGGGTCACAGAGTGGGCTGGTCTGACTGGGAGACATCGTGCTTTTCTTTGTCACAGAGATTGGGACCACAGGTCACTAGCAGTTATTCCCCCGACCCAAACACAGCTGAAACTGCGTGCATCTTTGGTGCCTCAGCTGGGCGGTATCACAGACGGTGTCCAGAGCCAGCCATCAGCAGTCTGGTGGGATTCTGTCAGTACTGCGGGCAGAGGGAACAGGGAGAGCAAAGAAATGGCAGCCTGGGAATTTTGCCTTGGAGCCATTCTTTGGTGCTGTGGGGCCATGGAGATGGGGTCTTTGAGTGTGCCTGAAATTGGCAGAAATTTGCGACGCTCTAACAATAGTAATCCTTCCTGAGGTTGAGCAGTGGTCTTGCAGATAGATATGTCATCAATAATAGCCTGCTTAGGTACTCCCACGCCTTCAACACACCTGAAACTGTGCACATCTTTGGCACTGCAGGTGGGCGGTATCACAGACAAACTCCAGAGCCTGCCATTAGTGGTCTGGCAGGATTGCGTCAACACTGTGGGCAGATGGGGCACGGAGAACAAAGAAACCGCAGCTGAGCGGGGTCCTGCGAATTTTGCCTTGGAGCCATGCTTTAGTGCTGTGGGGCTGTGGAGGCAGGGTCTTTGAGTGTGCCTGAAATTGGCGGAAATTTGCCAGGTTCTAACAATAGGAATCTTTCCTGAGATTGAGCCCAGTCTTGCAAATAAATACGTCAACAATAATAGCTTGCTCAAAGCTCTAGAAACTGACAATAGCAAACTTTCCTTCTTCTGCTCTCACCTTCTCAGCCAATATCTTCACTCATTCAGTAGAAGAAATCATATTCAGCCAATTACCATAAAACCTCTTGCTTTGAACACTAAGCACTCTTTAAGAAAAAACAGAAACACTTATCCACAATACACACAGTGATTCCACCATCACAAAGAAAACAGCAGAGTAACCCAACACACTTGAATCAAAAATAAAATAAAACATATCAGCTTCACCTTTTCAAAATATTAAACCATAAAACCAAGACAAACCAAATCAACACATAACCAACAGCTAATGACAACCTAAAGAGACAGCGCTCTACCAGATTCCAAGGGCTTAAAAAGGGGTTCTGCTTTCCAGTAACCCCAACAACTCTCTGGACAAGCACTGCACAACTGAAAAGGTCCTAGTTTACACCTTCTTTTTTTTTTTTTTTCTTCTCTCTCATGGTTAACCCCGTCCCTTTTTTTTGTTGCTGTTGTTGTTTGTTTTTGTTTTGCTTTTCCTTTTTTCCTTTTTTTGTTTGTACTGTTGGTTTGCTCCTTTGTGTGTTTTCTTTATTCATTATTCTCCTTCTCCACCTATTTCCTCTCAGTGACCTATCCCTGGATATTGCAGATTTATCTGTTTACTTCTTTTTTCTACCACCCCCCTTTTTTTGTGTGTTTACTAGTCCTGTGTGAATTCAGGGTGTATTTTTTGTCCATGTGTTTTTAGTTTTTTCAATGGTTATTCAATTGTAAGTTTTGCCTAACTGACTGGGAGACAGCAACAGTCCTCATAAGACACAACTACACCCACACCTCCTACAACTTCACTTACTCAGCAAAAGCCAGCACTTCCTTCTCCACCAATGGGCCAACGATAAAAAACCACCAAGAAGAGCCTGAATCACCCTTAGCTGCTCTTCACAAGCAATTAACAGAGATCTTCATACAACACCACAATGCCTCGGAGAAAACAGATCATCACAGTCTACACAAAGAAACAAGATAAAGTGGTAGAAACAAGGGAACAGTATACAGAATCAGAACACATCCCTGAGGAAGAAGCAGCATTGGAACTCTATGATAAGGCATTCAAAAGAATTATATTTAGGTGTCTTCAAAGGATTGAGAGACAGACCCAAGAAAACACAGAAAAAACCATAGAAGAACTTTGCAAGAAAGTATAAGAACAAAATGACAAAATAAGTGAAAAATTAGATGTGATTCTAAATCTACAGATAGAAATCCAGAAGATTAATACTAGATTATTAAAAATACATAACACATTGGAAGGGAAAAGGGGTAGAAATAATGCAATGGAAGGCAGAATTAATGAGATTGAAGACAAATATCTGAATACTTGTTTGGAAAGAGATCAGTCAGAAAAAGAAATCAAAACAAAATGAAGAAAGCCTAAAGTTCATGTGGAATACCATCCAAAGAAATAATCTACATGTCATTGGAATTCCAGAACAGAAAAAGAAAAATAAAACTACTTAGAAAATTGCCCAAGATCTGCTGGAGGAGAATTTCCCTGATATTATGAAAGAGGAGAACATATCCATTCAGGAAGTCCATATCCTCAAACAGGAGAGACCCCAAAAGAAAATCACCAAGACATATCATCATCAAACTCACCAAAACCAAAGACAAAGACAGAATCCTGAGAGCAGCACAGGAAAAACAAAAAGTTACATACAAAGGTCAGCCAGTAAGAATAAGCTCTGATTTCTCAGCAGACACCATGCAAGTGAGAAGACAATGGGATGGTATATATAAAACCTTGAAAGAGAAAAATTTTCAACCAAGAATTATATACCTGGCAAAACTGTCCCTTAAATATGATGGTGAAATTAGGAGATTTCCAGATAAGCAGAAACTAAGGGAATTTGTTAAAACCAGACCAACCTTATAAGAGATGATAAAGGGAGTACAGAGAACCAAAAATAGAAAATAACAACGGACCATTACTACACAAGATTACATATTTCAGAAACCACAGCTATGGACATATCCAAAGTAAAATGAGCTTACAAGACTGTAAACAGGGGACCAGAGACATCAATTGGCAAGCAAGGACAACTATGCACAAAAAGGGGGAAAAGACTGTGCAGTTACAGAACTTCTAAATGTTGAGGTAGTTAAGAGACTTGCAAGACAGAATGGACTGTTCTAAACTCAGGCAGAAAATTATAAATAGCAGAGTAACCTCAAAGAAAAATGATAAACCTTCATATCACAATAAAAAAGAGGACAAGCACAAATACTCAGCAAACACTAAAACAATAGCAACAAAGGAAACAGTAGCAGGATTCATAAACATAATAAGCTCAGCACAGAAAATAATATGGAACAAAGAAATCAGGGACACCATGAAAAAACACATATCAAAATGACAGCAACCAAATCATACTTGTCAATCATTACTCTCAATGTTAATGGATTAAACGCACCACTCAAGAGACGGATAGTTGCAGATTGGATAAGAAAACAAAACCCATCAATATGCTGCCTACCAGAGACACACCTTAGAGATAAAGACAAAATTAGACTAAAAGTCAAAGGTTGGAAAAAGATATATCAAGCAAATGGCAACTGTAAGAGAGCAAGAATGGCAATATTAATTTCTAATCAAATTGACTTTAAGAAAAAATCCACCATATGAGACAAGGAAGGACATTATATAATGATTAAAAGATCAATTGATCATGAAGTTATACCCATAATAAATATCTATGGACCCAATGAAAGGGCCCCAAAATACATAAATCAGACTTTAAAAGAGTTGAAAAACCAAATAGATGACTCCACTCTCATAGTGTCTTTGAAAGATAAAACAACTGGAAAGAAACTCAGTAAAGATGCAGAAGAGCTAAATAATACACTCTACCAGTTGGGCCTTATAGACATCAACAGAGTGCTTCACCCAACAACAACACAATATACATTGTTCTCCAGTGAACATGGAAATTTCTCCAGGATAGAGCATATATTAGGACCTAAAGCAAGCCTTAGTAAATTTAAAAACATTGAAATACTGCAAAGCATCTTCTCAGATCATAATGATATCAAATTAGAAATCAACAATAGGAAGATCAACAGAAAAAGAGTAAATACATGGAAACTAAACAGTACCCTCCTAGAGAAAGACTGGGTAAGAGAAGAAATAAAAATTGAAATCCAAATATTCCTTGAATCAAATGAGAATGAAAACACAACATACCAAAATCTTTGGGACACAGCAAAAGCAGTGATCAGAGGTCAATTTATAGCAATACATGCACATATCAAAAAAGAAGAAACAGCCAAAATCCACACTTTAAACCAACACTTCCAACAATTAGAAAAAGATTATCAAGAAAAGTCCTCAGTCACCAGAATAAAGGAAATAATCAAGATTCCATCAGAAATCAATGAAACAGAAAATAAAAGGGCAATAGAAAAAATCAACATGACCAGAAGTTGGTTTTTTGAAAAGATTAATAAAATTGACAAACCACTCCAAATTTAACAAAGGAAAAGAGGGAGAGAATATATCAGGTAAGCAGGGATGGTTCAACATTAGAAAAACAATCAATGTCATCCACCACATAAATAAAACCAAGGAGAAGAACCACATGATTGTATCAATTGATGCAGAAAAGACATTTCATAAAATCCAACACCATTCCTGATCAAAACTCTCAGCAAAACAATAATAGTGGGGATATTCCTCAACATAATAAAGTGCATCTATGCAAAGCCAACATTATTCTCAATGGAGAAAGACTGAAACCATTCTTCTTGAGAACAGGAACCAGACAATGATGTTCACTATCACCACTTCTATTCAACATTGTACAGGAAGTCTTAGCCAGGGCCATAAGGCAAGAAAGGGAAATCAAAGGCATCCAAATTGATAAGGAAGAAGTCGAACTATCCCTATTTGCTGATGATATGATCCTATACCTAGAAAATCCAAGAGACTCAGTCAAAAACCTACTGGAACTAATTGAGAGATTTAGCATCATGGCAGGATATAAGATCAACATCCAAAAATCAGTCAGATTCCTTTACACCAGCAAAGAGATTACTGAAGAAGGAATAAGAAATTCAATACCATTTACAATAGCTACCCCAAAAAATAAAATACTTGGGAATAAATCTTACCAAGGTCACAAAAGACCTCTACAAAGAAAACTGTAAAAACTACTTCAAGAAACCATATGAGAACTACATAAATGGAAGAACATACCATGCTCGTTGATAGGAAGATTCAACATTGTGAAAATGTCAATTCTACCCAAAGCAATCTATATATTCAGTGCAATCCCAGCCCAGATCCTATCAACATTCTTTAGGGATATGGAAAAAACAATCACTAACTTTATATGGAAGGGAAAGAGACCTCAGATAAGCAAAGCACTATTGAAAAAGAAGAACAAAGTAGGAGATCTCACACTGCTAGATCTCAAAACCTACTATAGAGCCACAGTAGTCAAAACTGACTGGTATTGGGTTAATGACAGATACATATTCCAATGGAATAGAATTGAGAACCCAGAAAGAGATCCATCTACTTATGCATAGCTCATTTTTGACAAAGGGCCAAAATCCATTAAATGGGGAAGAGAATGTTTGTTTAATAAATGGTGC
>NW_006922426.1:136485-145375 GCF_000298275.1 Orycteropus afer afer
TTGATTTGGGTAAAGAAAAGGGGAATGTACCAAATGTGAGTGATCAATATAGTGACATTGAGGAAGAGAAAGATATAGAGAGGTATGTGGGAAGTACAGACAACAAAGTACAGACAACGGCGTGCTCAGTGAAGGCAAACATGGGTATATGTGTGGATAGATGAGGGGACAGGCTGAAATATTAGATATGTATATGAAGTGGAGAGTGTACCCAAGAACATGTATAATGTTGGCAGACAGTGGTCCAATGACCTTACGTGCATGATCTGAATTCCCAGGTGTATAATGGGGCTGAAAAGGGGCAAGGTTGTAGTCACAGCTTGGCCACAGCCAGCTACCCAGACAGACCAAGTATTGAAACTGTGGTCTCAGGACCATAGTCGCAGAGGACATCAAGCTCAATTGGCATAACATACTACACAAAGCATTGTTCTACCTCCTACTGTGGTGGGTAGTGACTGGGATCTTAAAAGCTTGCAAGCTGCCATCTAGATGCAACGATGTGGCTCTCCTCGTCAAGAGCCAAGAAGAATGAAGAAAACCGAAATTCATGGAAACAATTAGTCCTAGTGACTGGTACACCATCTGATCTGTAGCCTATATGACTATGAGACCAGAAGAAGTAGATGGTTCTTGGCTACTACTGTCAACCACTTGGAAGAGGATCTTTGTAGGAGAGATCCTGGATAGACAGGGGAAACAGTGTGGAACAAAACTCAAAATCATTTAAAAAAAAAAAAAGCGGGGAACAGGTTTGCTGGCCCAATCAAGCCTGGTGGAACCACTGAGACTATGGCCCCTAGCTGCCCTTCAGGTCTGGAATTGAATGCACACCTGTGGCTTCCAGTCAAACAAAAGACAAGCATTCTAGTTGAGCATTTACCTGAAGTGGATACTCTCCTTGGAGAACAAGCAAGAGAGAAAGAAGGGCTGCTAAGGCACAGGGAGACAGCTCAGTGGGTAGAAGTGCGTGGAGGGATGGACACAGGGAAGAGGTAACTATTAGGAGGAAGTGGGAGGGAAGATATTGCATTGTGTTAAAGTATGGTCAATGTCATGAGACAAAGTGTATGTGATCTGCTGTATGGAAAGTGTATTTACTCTGTAAATTTTCACCCAAATCACAATAAATAAAAAATAAAAAAAAAAAAAAAAAACAAGATAGATCGACACAGTGGCAGCAACAATGGGCTCAAGTATGGCAAGGATTGTGAGATTAGAGCCTGGCCAGGCAATATTTCATTCTTTTGTGTTGCTATGAGTCAGAGCTGACTCGATGGCACCTGACAACAACACCACCATAATGCTGTAATTGTGCTTTCAGGGAAAATGTGTAGTTGAGAACCAGATATCCCATATTGAAAAGGAAGCTTGTGTATTGCATTATTCCCCTAACCCAAGCACCTCTAACTAATCACTTTATAAAGTCATATTCTTGAAATTAGTTTTTAATACAATTGCCAGAGGCATATAATTTCCTTAAAAAAAAAAAAAAAAATCAAGTTCTCTACAGACAGAGTAAGGAAATAAATGGCAGGCATGCTTTGATTCATTCAAGTGTTTACTCTGTTGTGCAATGGAAATCAGACCCCTGGTGAATGGATTTTTCTCTGGACCTACGTATCATCTGCTTGCTAAAAGGAGCTGAGAAATTTGATTTGCAGGAAGTGCAATGCAGGAATAATCAATAAACCAAACAAATTATTGTGTCAGTGTTGAAGTGTGCTAGTGAAAAGCACTGAAATTCCCTGCATGGTATAAAGAGTTAACGTGCTTGGTTGATAACCAAAAGGTTGGAGGTTCCAGTCTACCAAAAGATGCTTCAGAATAAAAGGCTGGCTGGCTGCCTCTAAAAAAAAAAAAAAAAAAAAAACAGCTATTAAAAACTCTATGGAACAAAGTTTTACCTTGACACACATGGAGTTGCCATAAATCAGAATCAACTCCGTGGCAGCTACCTTTTTTTGTTGTTGTTGCTGTTCTTTGAATGAAAGTCATAGGGATGAGAAGCATAGGAGAGAAACACTAAAATGTGCTTACTCCCAGAACAAATACAAAAAACAGTCACAGAATATACTCAGTTAAATGTGAGTAGACTCAAAAAAGGTTGAGTCACACCTCATTCCCAGGGATGTCAGGTAAAGTAGTGCTCAGATGATAGGAAGAGGATAAGAAAAAAAGGCACAGGTTGTTAATCAGAAAAGTCTCAATTGACATAGTAGCATTATCTTTCATTTTCATATTATCTATCTGTGACTGATAATTTTATGTGTCAACTTACCTAGACTGTGGAGCCCAGAATTTTATCAAACAGTAGTCTAGATGTTGCTGTGATTCACTTACATATGATTAGCACTTAAATCATTAGACTTTAAGTAAAGTGGATGATACTCCATAATATGGGTGTGCCTTATCCAATTAGTTGAAGACCATAAGAGTCAAAACTGAAGTTACCAGAGGAGAAAGATTCTGCCTCAAGGCTGTAAACAGACATTCTGCCAGAATTTCCAACTGACCTATAGACTTTCGAATTAACAGCCTTCATAAATGCCTATTATTTAAAATATCTTCATAAGAGCCAATTATTTAAAATATCTGTCTATGTATCTATCTGTTTGTCTATCTATTATTTATCATCTATCTATCTATCTATCTATTGATTTCTCTAGAGATGGCTAAGATAACAACTTTCAGAGACAGAATTTTTAACAGAAAGTGTTGATAAATGAAAACTGATATGTGGAGGACATGTTTCACAAATTTCCAGCTCAGCTGCTGCTTATAAGAAAATTCATCTTCAGGAGCAGAAGATAATTCAGAAGCAGGACTGTTGTGAGCAGTGTGGGGTAGGGGTATAGAGTGAGAGAAAGAAAAATATAAATATTGTTTTAGTAATCAACTTAAAAAGAGAGAGGGGAGAAAATTTCAACATCTTCAGTTAAATTTCACTTGAAAGTATGAAATATGGGGGAAATGAGTAGAGATGTATCAGAAAAATATTTTTTGAAGTTTTGGGTATGTGAGTGACTATATAGACTCTGGATTCCCCAATTCAGAAAGGTACAAAATAAACAGATTATTTTTTAAGGATATTAGTTTTAGATTGTAATTCTTTTGCATGTGCTATTGAGCTGAGAATATGAAGAGACTTGATTGGACATGGGCTACATCTGTGTTTATATTGATGAACAATTCATAACTAGATATTTCCATGCATAGTAACAGTTATAGATATCTAAACTTAAACTCATCATTTTCCCTCCACTTCAACCAACCATATCAAGTTTCTATATTTTAATTAACGGCACTAATCTTCCAGCCCACCACCTGTCTGCCAGTTTGTGGTACTGTGCTGTTATGATGCTTGAAGCTATGTCACCAGTATTTCAAATATCAACAGTCACCCCTAGTGGGAATGTTTCAGTGGAGCTTCCAGACTAAGACAGACTAGGAAAAAACCCTTGCAATCTACTTATGAAAATTAGCCCATGAAAACTTTTTATAGATCAGAACGGAATATCATTTGATATAAAACTGAAAGATAAACTCCCTAAGCACAATCACTTCAACGACAGATAAACGTACCAACAAACATGAAGATGGTGCAGTACTGGGCAATATATATATATTTTTTTTCTGTTATACATAAGGTCATAATGATTTGAACCCCACTTGATGGTAATCAACAATAACAACAATAATCTCCCAGCAGAGGAAAAATATCAACA
Organism: Orycteropus afer afer; assembly: GCF_000298275.1. NCBI lineage: Eukaryota > Metazoa > Chordata > Mammalia > Tubulidentata > Orycteropodidae > Orycteropus > Orycteropus afer. Next base: position 140,214 of record NW_006922426.1, read on the forward strand.
GATCCTTTGTATTCTCCTGAGAATTTCTGACTTGTTAGTACTATTATCAGCAGTAGATGAAAAGAGAATTTATGATGCCTTACCATTAATTCAGTATTATCGTTGATTCTGAATTATATAATAACCAAGATAAATACTTTTCCATCATGGTGTCTCTTCTGTGATACACATTTCTCAGGTAACTAGATTTATGCAATATTGATGTTGTATCACATTCACTCCCCCAGCCCCAGGATTTGCAATTTTTTTTTTAAAAAATAATTAACATAACATAGCATTTATTAAGAATAATTTGACAAATTAAATCTGTTGAACATGTGTGCCACACACTTCAACCATGATGAAAAACTCTCTGTTGTTAGGTGTCTTCAGGTTGTCTCCGACTCACAGAGATCTTATGCACAGCAGAACAAAACACTGCCTGGTCTTGTGTCAGCCTCATGGTCCTTGCTATACCTGAGCCCATCATTGCAGCCATTGTGTCTATCCATTTTGTTAATGGCCTTCCCCTTCTTCATTGACTCTCCACTTTACCAAGCATGGCATGTTTCTCCAGGGAATGGTTCCTTCTGACAACATGACCAAAGTAGGTCAAACAACGTCTGGCCATTCTCACTTCTAAGGAGCATTCTGGTTGCACTTCTTCCAGGACAGATTTGTTAGTCCTTTTAGCAGATCGCGATACTCTTAGCATTCTTCTACAGCACGACAACTCAAAAGCATCAACTCTTCTTCAGTTTTCCTTATTCATTGTCCAGCTCTCACATGCATAAGAGGCAATTGAAAATACTATGGCTTGGGTTAAGTGCATCTTAGTCTTTAAGTAGACATCTTCACTCTTCATCACTTTAAAGAGGTCTTTTGCAGCAGATTTTCCCACTGGTCTGATGTCTTGACTGTTGCTTCTATTGGTGTTGATTGTAGAACTAAGTAATATGAAATCCTTGACAACTTCAATCTTTTCCCTATCCACCATGAAGCTGTTTATTGGACCAGTAGTGAGGATTTTTGCTTTATTTATATTGAGGTGCAATCCATACCACAGACTGTAGTTTTTCATCTTCTTCAGTAAGTGCTTCAAGTCATCCTCACTTTCAGCAAGCAAAGTTGTGTCATCTGGGTATCACATTGTTAATGAGTCTTCCTCCAATCCTGATAACATGTTCTTCTTCATATAATCCAGATTATTGGATTATTTGCTCAACATACAAGTTGAATAAGGCAGGGACATAGCCAGGTGGCAAGAAACAATGGCAGACAGGGCCAGGGTAGAAAAAGTAGGAGGAATTGAGCATAGCAGTTGCAACAGCTAAGGGAGATGAACTTGTCTGTTGGTTTGTCATACTGTGGTGGCTTATGTGTTGCTATAAGGCTATACCAGCAGGGGTGCCCATGGTGGATGGGTTTCGGTGGGGCCTCAAGACTGAGACAGACTCAGAAGAAGGAAGAGAACATCCACTTCTTGAAGAATGGGCCAGGAAAAACTTTATGAATAGTGGTGAAACACTGTCTGATATATTACTGGAAAACTTTATGAATAGCCCTGAAACATTGTCCTATATAGTGCTGGAAGATGAGCCCCTCAGGTCAGAAGGCACTCAGAATATGACTGTTTGAAAGGCTGACTCTTCAAACTAGAGCCAACCTTAATGATATGGACAGAGTAAAGCTTTCAGGACCTCCATTTGCTGATGAGGCAAGACTCAAAATGAGAAGAAACAGCTGTAAACATCCATTAGTAACTGGAACATGGAATGTATGAAGTATAAATCTAAGAAAATTGGAAGTTGCCAAAAATGAAATGGAGCATATAAAGGTCAACATCCTAGGCATTAGTGAGCTGAAATGGACTAGTTTGGGCCATTTTGAATCAGACAACCACATGATTTACTATGCCAGAAATGACAAATTGAAGAGGAATGATGTGGCATTCATCATCACAAAGAATGTTCCAAGATCTGTCCTGAAGTACAATGCTATCGGTGGCAGGATAATATCCATATGCCTACAAGGAAGACCAGTTAATACCACCATTACTCAAATTTACACACCAACCAGCAAAACCAAAGATGAGGAAATTGAAGATTTTTTACCAACTTCTGCAGTCTGAAATTGGCCAAACATACAATCAAGATGTGCTGATTATCACTGGTGATTGGAATGAAAAAGTTGGAAGTAAAAAAGAATCACCAATAGTTGGAAAATTTGGCCTTGAAGATAGAAATAATGGAGATCACATGATACAATTTTGCAAGACCAATGTCTTATTCATTGCAAACATGTTTTTTCAACAACACAAATGGCAGCTATACACATGGACTTCACCAGATGGAGTGCACTGGAATCAGAATGACTACATCTGTGGCAAGTGGTGATAAAACAAACAAACCAAACACACTGCTATCCAGTCAGATCCAACTCATAACGACCCCTCCTTGGGTTTCTAAGGTGGTATCACTACTGAAGTAGATTGCCCAATCTTCCTCCCCAGGAGTGGCTGGTGGGTTGGACCACCAGCTTTCTGGTTAGCAGTAAAACGTTTTAGGCACTATGCCACCAGCACTCCCACAAGAGGCAATGGAGAAATTTAATATCTTCAGCCAAAACAAGACCAGAAGAAGTGACTGTGGAACAAACTATCAACTACTCACATGCACATTCAAGTTGAAGTTAAACACAATTAAAACAAGTCCACAAGAGCCAAAATATGACCTTGATAATATCCCTCCTGAATTTGAAGACCATTTAAAGAATAGATTTGATGCATTTAACACCAGTGACCAAAAACCAGAGGAATTGTGGGATGACATCAAGAACATCATCCGTGAAGAAAGCAAAAGGTCATTCATTAAATAGAGAAGAAAGGAAGAAAAGGCCAAAATGGATGTTGGAAGAGACTCTGAAACTTGCCCTGAACAGAGAGTAGCTAAAGCAAATGGAAGAAATGACAAGATAGAAGAGTTAAACTGAAGATTTCAAAGAGCAGCTCGAGAAGACAAAGTCAATTATTACAATGAAATTTTCAAAGACATGGAGTCGGAAAGCCAAAAAGGAAAAACATGCTCAGCATTTCCCAAGCTGAAAGAACTGAGGAAAAAATTTAAGCCTGCAGTTGCAATATTGAAAGATTCAATGAGCAAAATATTGAATGATGCAGGAAACATCAAAAGAAGATGGAGGGAATACACAGAGTCACTGTACCACAAAGAATTGACCGATGTTCACCCATTTCAGGAGGTGGCATATGATCAAGAACCAATGGTATTGAAGGAAGAAGTTGAAGCTGCAGTGAAGGAAGTGGCAAAAAGCAAAGCTCCAGGAATAGATGGCATACCCATTGAGATGTTTCAACAAATAGATGTCCCATTGAAGGTACTCACTCGGCTATACCAAGAGATTTGGAAGACAACTACCTGGCTAACTGACTGGAAAAGATCCATATTTGTACCCATTCCAAAGAAAGGTGATCCCACAGAGTGTGGAACTTATTGCACACAAGTAAAATCTTACTGAAGATGATTCAAAAATATTTACTACAGTATATTGACAGAGAACTTCCAAGCTGGATTCAGAAGAGGATGTGGAAAAAGGGATATTATTGCTGAAGTCAGATGGGTCTTGGCTGAAAGCAAAGAATACCAGTAAGATGTTTACTGTGTTTTATTTACTACGCAAAAGTATTTGATTGTGTAGATCATAACAAATTATGGATAACATTGAGAAGAATGGGAATTCCAGAACACTTAATTGTGCTCATGAGGAATTTGTACGTAGACCAGGAGGCTGTCATTTGAACAGAACAAGGGGACACTGCATTGTTTAAAATCAAGAAGGGAGTGTATCAGGCTTGTGTCCTTTCATCTTACTTATTCAATCTGTATGCTGAACAAATAATCCAATATTCTGCATTATATGAAGAAGAACATGTCATCAGAATTGGAGGAAGACTCATTAACAACCTGCAATATGCAGGTGACACAACTTTGCTCACTGAAAGTGAGGATGACTTGAAGCACTTACTGATGAAGATTGAAGAATACAGTCGGCAGTATGGATTACACCTCAATATAAAGAAAACAAAAATCCTCAAATGTGACCTATCATCAGCATCATGATAAATGGAGAAAAGATTGAAGTTGTCAAAGACTTCACATTACTTGGTTCTACCATCAACACCAATGGAAGCAACAGCCAAGATTTCAGATGTCATATAGCATTGGGCAAATCTTCTGCAAAGGACCTCTTTCAAGTGCTGATGAGCAAAGATGTTTCCTTGAAGACTAAGGTATGCTTCATACAGGCCATGTATTTTCAGCTCTGGCAGCATAGTGCTTAAGGCACTTGACTGCTAACCAGAAGGCTGGCTGTTCAAACCCACCAGCCTCTCCTCGGAAGGAAGATGGAGCAATCTACTTCCGTAGTGATACTGCCTCGGAAACCCAAGGAGGGGTCTCTATGAGTCGAGTCTGACTCGACTGCAAATAATAATAAAAAAATCATATGTATATGAAAGCTGGGCAATGAAAAAAGACCGAAGAAGAGTTCATGCTCTTGAGTTGTGGTGCAGGCGAAGAATGCTGAAAGTACCATGGACTGCTAAAAGAACTAATGAATCTGTCCTGGAAGAGATGCAGCTGGAATGCACCTTGGAAGAAAGAATAGCCAGACTTCATGTCATCTATATTGATCATGTTGTAAGAAGGGACCATTCCCTGGAGAAGGATATCATGTTTGGTAAAGTGGAGGGACGACAAGAAAGGGAAAGGCCCTCAATGAGATGGATTGACACAGTGGCTGCAACAACATATTCAGGTATATCAAAGATTGAGGGGTTAGCACAGGTCCAGGCAGTGTTTCATTCTGCTGTTTGTGAGATTGCTATGAGTTGGAGATGTCTCGACGACACCTAACAACAACAGCAGCAAAAACATACAAGTTGAATAAGTATGGTGAAAGGATACAACCTTGACACACTCTATTCTTGATTTTGAACTATGCAGTATCCCCTTGTTCTGCTTGAACGACAGCCTCCTGATCTTTGTACAGGTTACTCATGAATATAATCAAGTGTTCTGGAATTCCCATTCTTCTCAATGTTATCCATAATTTGTTATGATCCACACAATTGAATGCTTTTACATAGTCAATAAAACACAAGTAAA
>NW_006922426.1:145900-161971 GCF_000298275.1 Orycteropus afer afer
ATGCTTCTGCATCATTCAATATTTTGCCCATAGAATCTTTCAATATTGCAACTGGAGGCTTAATTCTTTTCCTCAGTTCTTTCAGCTTGGGAAATACCAAGTATGTTCTTCCTTTTTGTTTTTCTAACTCCAGGTCTTTGTACATTTCATTATAGAAACTGGCTTTGTCTGCTTGAGCTGCTCTTTGAAATCTTCTGTTCAGCTCTTTGATCTTGTCATTTCTTCCATTTGCTTTAACTACTCTCTGTTCAAGGGCAAGTTTCAGAGTCTCTTCTGACATCCATTTTTGTCTTTTCTTCCTTTCTTGTTTTTTTAATGACCTCTTGCTTTCTTCATGCTTGATGTTCTTGATGTCATCCCATAATTCCTCTTGTTTTTGGTCATTGTTGTTCAGTGCATCAAATCTACTCTTTAAAGATTCTCTAAATTCAGGGGGCATATTATCAAGGTCATATTTTGTCTCTTATGGACTTGTTTAATTGTCTTCAATTTCAATTTGAACGTGCATATGAACAGATGATGGTCTGTTCCACCATCATCTCTTGGCCTTGTGGCCGAAGATATTGAGCTTCTCCATCACGTCTTTCCATAGATGTGGTCAATCTGATTCCTGTATATTCCATCTGGTGAAGTCCACATGTTTAGCCATCACTTATGTTGTTGAAAAAAAGTATTTGCAATGAATAAGTTGCTTGTTTGCAAAATTCTATTATGAAATCTCCAGTGTTATTTCTATCCAGCTGTATTTTCCAACTACCGGTAGCTCTTCTTTATTTCCAATTTTTGCATTCCAGTCATCAGTGATAATCAACCCATCTTGACTGCATATTTGCCAATTTCAGACTGCAGAAATTGGTAAAAATCTTCAGTTTTCTCATCTTTGGCTTTTGTGGTTGGTGTGAAAATTTGAATAATATTAGTATTAACTGGTCTTCTTTGTAGGTATATTGATATTATCCTATCACTGACAACATCACACAAGATCTTCAGGGCAGATCTTGAGACACTCTTTGTGAAGATGAATGCCACACCATTCCTCTTCAATTTGTCATTCCTGGCATAGTAGATCATATGGTCATCTATTTCAAAATAGCCAAAGCCAGTCCATTTCAGCTAATACCTAGGATATCAATCTTTATGAGTTCCATTTCAGTTTTGACGATGTCTAATTTTCCTGGGTTCATACTTCATATATTCCATATTCCAATTATTAATGAATGTTTGCATCTGTCTACTCATTTTGAGTCATGCCACATCAGCCAATGGAGGTCCTGAAAGCTTTACTCTATCCATATCATTAAGGTCATCTCTACTCTGAGGAGTCAGCTCTTCCCCAGTCAAATTTTGAGTGCCTATGGACCTGATGGGCTCATCTTCTGGCACTATATCAGACAATGTTTCAGGCCTATTCATAAAGTTTTCCAGTAATATATCAGACCGTGTTTCACTACTATTCATAACATTTTCACTGGCCAATTGTTTGAGAAGTAGATGGTCTCTTCCTTCTTCAAGTCTGTCTTAGCTCAGAAACTCTGCTGAAACCTGCCCACCATGGGTAACCATGCTGACATTTTGCAACATAGTGGTATTAGCTTCCAGCCTCACAGGAATAAGTAAGTCACCACAGGATGACAAAATGATAGACAAGTTCATCTCTCTTAGTTGTTCTAACCTCTCTGTCCCTGCCTATGTTGGGCAACAGGCTTCAAATAGAGCCACCCACAAATGAAAAGCAGCCCCTGAGTGCTGGCTCACCTACCTTGGGCCTTGGTCTTAAAATACCTCCACCCCCAAGCAAAAAGCAGCTTCCAAGCCCTGGGCCTACCTACCTCAGGCCCTGGCCTTAATATAGAACCACACCCAAACAAAAAGTAGCCTTCAAGCCCCAGCTCTTCCTACCGCAGGACTTGTCTTAAATAAACAGCCGCCTCCAAGTGAAAAGCAGCCTCCAAGCCCAACCCTCTAGTTATGCAAAAGAAAAAAAAAATGCAGATATAATGCCTCAAGATAGGAAAGATGAGTCAATGTAGGATTCTTTTGATATTATATCTGTCACCTTATATTTAGGAACTCTGATAGCAAAGTGCCTAAGGCACTTGACTGCTAACCAGAGGGCTGGAGGTTCAAACCCACCAGCCACTCCACAGAAGGAAGGTTGAACAACCTACTTCCATAGTGACACCGCCTCAGAAACCCAAAGAGGGGTTGCTATGAGTTGGGACTGACTGGATGGCACATAACAACAACAACAACCTTATGTTTAGGTCCTAAGATTTTTTTTTTTGGTTTGTTTTTTGTTTTTTGTTTTTTGATGAGGGGACATACTGTCTTAGTCTGGTATGATAAATTTTATTATTTGAAGATTTATTTTAAACTCCCCGTCTTACTGTCTACTCTCTCTCTTTTGCTTTCCTTAATTCATCAGAATTTCATTTTTGGTCTCTCTTTAAGTTTACTCTAGTTCAATAAGACATCTTTCTTTTTGTTGACATGTTCCTCTATTTTTTTATTTCACTAGCTGAAACAGGGTTTAAGTTAGTGGGATTTTGTCATTTTCACATTCTCACCATTATTATATTTATACTATTTTATAAAAAGTAACAATCACTCTTTCATCAAATATCACTTATGTTTCAGAAGTTCTTGAATCTAGCATTTAATACTACACAAAAAGAAATGCCCAATAATTCAAAACATCCACATTTTAAGCCCAACTTTTTATGAACCATTGTTTACACATCTGTAAATTGAGGATAATCACATCTACTTTGCCTCTCTTACAGACTTTTATTAGAGTCCCTGTGACCATTCAAGATTTCATAATCTAGATTATTGGGTTGCTACTGTAACCTTTCTTGATCTAGAAGTAGTGAGTAATTAGAAATGATACAAAAACTGAAAAGGAAAAAGAAATCAAATTTACATTTAAACTGAATAGTCATGAAATTACTTCAAGAACATGGAAACAACAATATAGGTATTTTCAGAATAAGATTAAAAATATACATAAAGGAACAGCAGAAGAAAGATAAAATGGATACGAGTATAAATAAATAATAGAATCTTTCCCATTTGTGGGTAAGATATTTTACTTTTTGTATTTGAAAAGGCATCGTGATTATGAGAAAAGGGGTTGTTAGGTATTGAAATATGTCCCCCCAAAATATGTGATTCAAACCCTAACCCCTATATTTGTGAATGTAATCCTATCTGGAAATAAGGTTTTATTTGTTACCATAATGAGGTCATATCGGTGTTGGGTGTGTTTTAGCAAAACACTTTTGTGATATAAAAGCCTCAGCTTAGGCAAAGACATTTGTTATTGTTATGTGCCATCAAGTTTTCTGCGACTCATAGCGATCTTATGCACAACAGAATGAAACACCACCTGGTCCTGTGCCAGCCTCACTATCCCTGCTATACCTGAGCCCTATGCTGCAGCCACCGTGTCTATCCATCTCATTGAGGGCCTTCTCCTCTTTCGTTGACCCTCCATTTTACCAAGCATGACATGCTTCTCCAGAGAATGGTCCTTTCTGGCAACATGATTAATGTAAGTGAAACAAAGTCTGACCATTTTTGCTTCCAAGGAGCATTCTGGCTGCACTTCTTCCAGGACAGATTTATTAGTCCTTTTAGTAGTCTATGGTACTTTCAGCATTCTTCACCAATATCACAACTCAAAAGCATCAACTCTTCTTTGATCTTCCTTATTCATTGTCCAGCTCTCACATGCATATGAGGTGATTGAAAATATCAGGGCTTGGGTTAGGTGCACCTTGATCTTCAAGGAGATATCTTTGTTCTTCAATACTTGAAAGAAGTCTTTTGCAACAGATTTGCCCAATGAAATAAGTCTTCTGTTCCTTCCATTGGTTTTGATTGTAAAGCCAAGTAATATGAAGTCTTTGGCAACTTCAGTCTTTTCTCTATCTATTGTGATGCTGCTTATTGGTCCAGTTGTGAGGATTTTTGTTTTCTTTATGTTGAGGGGTAATCCATACTGTAGATTGTAGTCTTTTATTTTCATCAGTGAGTGCTCTAAGTTATCCTCACTTTCAAGAAGCAAAGTTGTGTCACCTGTGTCTCGCAGGTTGTTAATAAGTCTTCCTTTAATCCTGATGCCACATTCTCCTTCATATAGTCCAGGTTCTCAGATTTTTTGCTCAGCATATAGATCGAATAAGTGTGGTGAAATGATACAACCCTGATACATTCCCTTCCTGATTTTAAACCATGCAGTATCCCCTTGTTCTTTTCGAATAACAGCTTCCTGGTCTATGTACAGGTTCCTAATGACTACAAATAGGTGTCTGAAATTCCCATTCTTCTCAAAGTTATCCATAATTTGTTTTGATCCACAAAAGTGAATGCCTTTAAATAGTCAATAAAACACAAGTAAACATCTTTCTGATATTCTTTGAGTCAAGATCCATCTGACATCAGTTATGATATCCTTTGCTCCACATCCCCTTCTGAGTCCAGCTTGCATTTCTGGAAGTTCTCTGTCAATATACTCCTGCAACTGTTTTTAAATTATCTTCAGTAAGACTTTACTTGCATGTGTTATCAATGATATTGTTAGATAATTTCCACAATCTGTGAAATCATCTTTCTTTGGAATGGGTACAAATATGGATCTCTTCCTGTCAATTGACCAGGTAGCTGTCTTTGAAATCTCTTGGCTGAGTGAGTACCTCCAGTGAGGCATCCATTTGTTGAAACATCTCTATGGGTATTCTGTTAATTCCCATAGCCTTGTTTTTCACCAATTCCTTCAGTGCAGCTTTGACTTCTTCCTTTCATACCATTGGTTCTTGATGCCACATTCTGAAATGGTTGATCATCTACCAGTTCTTTTTAGAATAGTGACTCTGTGTATTCCATCCATCTTCTTTTGATATTCCCAGCATCATTCAACATATTGCCCACGGAATCTTTCAATATAGCAACTCGAGACTTAAATATTTTCCTCAGTTCTTTCAGCTTGAGAAATGCTGAGTGTGTTCTTCCCTTTTGGTTTCAGGCACGGACACTAGGAAGCACAAATGGAGGAAGATTGATGCCACATGGAGATCACTAAAGAACTAACATGAAGAAGGTGAAAGATACAAAGATTTTCTCCCAGAGGGACAGAGAAAGAGCCTTCTTCTAGATCCAGCACCCTGAATTTGGACTTCCAGTCTCCTTAACTGTGAGGAAATAAACTCATGTTCAATAAAGCCACCCACTTTTAGTATTTATGTTATAGTAGTCCTAAAAAAATTAAGAAAGTGATATAAATTTTTATTGAAAATATAGAAGCAAGAAAACAAGGTTAGTCTTCATATCATTATAAAGAAGCCAATGGCATTCTATTTTTCTATTTTAGAGGAAATTTCAATTCCTAATAAGCACAAAATATGTTCTAAATTCACTGCCGTCGAGCCAGATCTGACTATAGTGGCCCCTCTTGGGTTTCTGAAGGGTATCTTTATGGAAGTAGATTGTCCAACCTTCCTTCCGAGGAGTGTCTGGTGGATTTGAACTACCAGCCTCTGGTTAGCAGTCAAAATGCCTTAGGCACTAGGCCACCAGAGCTCCCAAAATATGTTCTACTTAATCTAAAAACCCATGTATTAAATTTATTAATTCTTATAGCTTAATGATGATGGGAAAATATATAGAAAAGGTTTAATAAAAGAACAGTTATGAAGTTGTCAGAAATAGCTTTTCCTTTGGTGAGGATACTACATGATTTTTGGTAATGACAGAGAGTGGAAAACAGAAAAGAGTGGCTCAATGTTTCTGATTAAACCAGAAATCAGAACAAAGATTGAGAAATCAATGATCTAATGTGGAACTAATATTTGAAGGCAGTTCAGAAATCCATATTGTTTGTTTTTCATTCTCTGAAATTAGCATCACCCACAGCTGACTTGTCACATATTTCAAAGTCACTGCAGGCAGAGAAGTTATTAACTTCAATAAAGGTATAGCTTTTAGCAAATCTCTTACACATGATCAATGATTGTTTTAAAATTACTAGCTGGAGATAATCACCCTGTATGATCCATTAGAGTTTAGGCCTTTTTTTCGCAAATGTTTTTAGAAATAGAATAGGTATGGTATTAATTCTCCTTCATATTTCATTAGTTTCATGTCATCAGTTTCATTAGTAATATCCTACTTCAATTGGTGTCAATGACACAATGCTAATTTCTTGACACATACTTTTTTATGGTCTTCATGAATTATGCTCATTATGGAAAATGGGCTGAATTTTTTACTAGCTTATCCTGAATGAATGATTATGTTGAAGTGATTCACTTTGTAATTGTTGCCAAGAATATACTTTCACAGAAGTGTGTACATTTTGAAATAAGTAATTTGTAGTTGGAAAAATTAGTATTTGGAAAAAAGTGAATATGAATAAGTATTTGTTACATTCACTGAAATGCCTTCCCAACTACTGCCTTGTAAAAGTAATGTTTACATTCTATTCTAATCAGAAAAGCTCTTATTTTATTAACTACTGATGTCAATAACATTTTAAAAAGTTGAGGAAATGTTCAGCATGAAACACCTGTTCACAATATGTATGGACAAAACTTGCTTTGCTGTCTAAAGAATGATATAAAGTTGCTATATTGCATTGAAACCTTAAATTAGTAACTATAGGGTAAAAAATAAGCATAGCTTTTTAAAAATTTAGTGTGTTTAAATAAATAAATTATTCATTCTTATCATTATTTGCAAATAATAATAGAGAGGATGCTAATTAAAAAAAACCCTTCTATTTCTAAAGCAATTCTTTGAATGATTTGATTTTTATATATTTCTCTCTGCTGTTGTAACTATAATTTAGTGTAAAGATAATTGTTCTGGTTACCTAGTGCCCCTCTGACAAGAATATACCACAAATGGGATGGCTTGAACAAAGAGGAATTTATTCTCTTGCAGTTCAGGAGCTAGAAGTCCAAGTTCAAAGTACCAGGCTCTAGGGGCTGTATGAAAGCCCTTCAACCTTGGGCTTCAGCTATGCCTCTTGCTCCTGTGAGCTAGAGGCTTCAGTGAGCTAGAGGCATCTCTTCATTCAGGCAGCTACTGGCTGCTGATGCTAACAAGACTAAAGTCAACAAATAAAATGGCACAGTCCCGATATTTACAAACCACATGGCAGGCCATTAGTTTAAGTTCATTGAAAGTCCCAAAGTCAGCAGAGCATGGCAGGCTTCTGAACAACAGCACAGCTATATAAAGGGTTGAAGTGTGCCGTAAGCTAGATACCACTCTTTTCCAAAGCTGCTTCATACATACGGAAAGCAGACCACATACTCAAAGCAGCTACTCAGGTGCTCCAATAAAGTCCACCATGGAGTTAATTACCAATCTCACCATGGGGAATAACTACATCCAGCTGCTCAGCCACTCAACCAGGCTTAGCCAAGTTGACACACAATCATAACCACCACAATAAGATTTTAAAATGACATATTTGAAAAACATATGTTTGTTGTTTAAAGATGTTTTTAATTAGATTTTTTGTGTGTAATGTGTGGATGGCAAAGACAACATGAAGAGTATTGCTTAAAGTTGCATACCTTCTGTGAAGTTCATTTCTGTTTATTTCCTTTAATTTATTAATGAAAGATAACAAATTTCTACTAAATTATTAATTTTTTGTTAAATTGTTTAATTACAACTTCTATTTGTATTTGTAGTTACGTTGAAGCACTAATTTTTTATTATGGTTGATCAAAAATAGACATTTTTGGAACTAAAAGAAGTGTAGAGTTCTGAATCTATTTTGCATGAACCAAAACTAATTTCCCATGAATGTGACCAGTTGAAGATGTGATCATTGTTGGAGAATACAGCTCATATCTGAGTTATGGCTATTTTTTAATCAATATTTATATGTTATTCTTAAATTATGTTTTGGATTTTCTTAATATTTTAAAAATGTTAATAACCATGGAACTTACACAAATCCTGTTACTTTCATTTTACAAAAGATTTTTTTTTTTAAAAAGATGAAAGTTCTAAGGCATACTTTCAAAGAGTCTTTTTTGAAACTGCCCATTAAGGGATGCTGTATAGATTTTTCTTTGTCAAAGAACATTAACACTTTGGTGTATAGTAATCCTACCCATTTATACATATACTGCCAAAGTTTGCTCAATAAAAACAATTTGTTTTTCTATACTATAGGTGCATATTATCACAGTAAGAGCTGCTAGCCTGAATTTTGAGTTTTGTAAGTTTTGGGCATATGGAAAACAAGGATACTTACAATGATTGAAAATTTATGTATGTCTTAAAATCAGACTACATCACAGAAATAGCATAATCATTAGAATGGGATATAACTTAGTCTTTTGAATCAGTAAGATGTATTATTAGGAAAGTATTGAAGTAGTGAAATATTAAAGAAGATTAAAGGTAAATATTAGTGATTTTTTTTTTATTTAAAAAAAATCTGATTTCCATCTTTCATTAATTTCAAGGGTTTGCCAAAATTTCTCATATATAAAAATGACTCAAACACTAATATTTTAAATACCAGTGCCTAAGGCATTTGAAGGAGCTCTGGTAGCTTAGTACCTAAAGGCACTTGACTGCTAACCAGAAGGCTGGTGGTTCAAACCCACCAGCCACTCCTCAGAAGGAAGATGGGGCAATCTACTTCCATAGTGATACTGCCTCAGAAACCCAAGGAGGGGTTGTTATGAGTAGGGTCCAACTTGATGGCACATAACAACAACAACAACAAGGCATTTAACTGCTAACCAGAAGGCTGCCTGTTCAAACCCACCAGCCACTCCTTGAAAGGAAGATTAGGCAATCTACTTCCCTAGGGATACTGCCTTGGAAACCCAAGGAAGGGTTGTTATGAGTCAGAAATTATTCCATGGCAATGAATTTTTTTTTTTTTTTTAGTGATATTAAATTCTAGGTTTGAAATCAAAGAGATACAAGTTTTCCTCTTATTAGCAAGCAATGTGATAAATCTAAGCTTGGGAAAGCATTTAACTTTCCTAAGTACATTTTCTGATTTGCATTATACTGATAACAACTGACATTATTCAGAGAATGAAATAATTACCTGTGTTTGAGGCAGCTAAATTTGAGCACAATGACTATCACAAAAGCTTATTAATGTTGAAAATTATTGTCATTAATATGGTTAAGATTGATTGCTATTGATATTAGGAAAATGGTGGAATAGGAGAATCAGAAAATCCATTCCTCTACAAAAGAAAATTCACAAAAATTGTCTAAATCATTTGTTTCATGCCACATTGGGCAAAACCACACAGGGCTCAAAACAAAGTGACACAAAAGGAATAAAGGTTTAAAAGAAACGGGGGCCAGGAGGATACTCTGCATATGATGTAAGAGCGACTCCTGATGCATCTGCTCTGCTTTATTTATGCACAACCTCATGATTACATCATTATTCTTGGTATTTCCTTAGTACAATCAAGTAATCAATCAAGTACAATCAAATATTTCCTTATAGCAATCAAATATTATTGCAAAGTTAAAATTCTGCTCTTTCCCATACCCAGAAGTCTTTTCCCATGCCCGAAAGTAATAGATGATTAGTTGAGTTAATATATCTTATAGGAATAGTAAATAATCACTAAAATGCTAAAATATAATATGATTGTTAGGGTACATGATTATAGGCTATGAGATAGTTACTAAACTACATTATTCTAAGGTATGATAACTAAAGTATATTATTCTTAGGTCTGGTTACTGAAACCTATTCTTAAGTAAAATGTTATTCCTGTAGAACAGGTTAGCAAACAGGTTACTGAAAGAATGTTCTGCTCCAAGGACACAAAGCTGGAGCCAAGCAAGCATTCAACCATAAGAGAGGCCTTGCCTTTTCTTAGTGTTGTTAGAACATGTGCCTTGCCGTCATGTCCTTTTGGTGGTCTTTTTCTTGGTATCCAACATTTCCTCCCTTTTTTATTTTTTAAATGAAGTAAATGTACTTCAGTGGTTAAGGATTTAATTAAACACTGAATTAATCTTAGGACCCAAACAATAACAAATAATATAATTAAAAACATTATTACATATGGTAAAAAATGATATAAAAATGTAGGCATGCTCTTAAAAGGGTTAAAACTCTTAAACTCATCAAGTATAGAATTCGCCACTTGGTTTGGGTGAATTATTGGTGCATGACTATCTTTTATCCTTTGAATATCTTTATGGAATTCTTGTATTTCAAAACTAGTATTTGAATTATGCCATACTCCCAATATTCTCATTTTAATTTTTTTCCTAAGTGAATTCAGGATCACTGAGATTTACAGGCTATGATGTTACACATATGTATTCATACCAATAGTCACAATGTAATGCTTGCCTTACTTGTATTATCTCTAACTCATCTCTTATTTTTAATACTGCTTCCTCCAACATATCTACTTTGAGTTTAAAATCCTGATCAAAATTCCCTTGCTCTACCAATGCCTTTACAGTGTTTCAGGTTATGTTGTTGTGGTGGTTGTTATGTGCCGATGAGTCAGACCCTACTCATAGCGACCCCTACTTGGGTTTCTGAGGCAGTATCACTGTAGAAGTAGATTGCCCAACCTTCCTTCCAAAGAGTGGCTGGTGGGTTTGAACCACCGGCCTCCTGGCTAGCCATCTTTTGCATATTGGGCTGTCTGAATAGATGATTGTAATGCAACAGCAGTTGCAGTCACAGTAGCTATCATTTCAGCAAGAGCAGTTATGCCTGCAATCAAAAGTCCAATAAAACATTTAGATCCATGAAGTCTTTGATGCACTAAGTACAATGAATGTTCTCCTGATGAATGAAACCATTCATGTGAAATATTAACTGGTAAGGTTATATGGTGTGGTTGTGTTACTATTAATACATATTGATCTGTTGTAGTTAAGCACTGAGTTAACAAACAGTTCTTACAGGTTATGTTCCAATAATAATTTCCTAAGGTATCATTGGTTTCAAAAATATTTAAACAACTTATAGTAATTTTGATGGTACAATCATTATGTTTATGTGCTAGCATAAGCATGTTCTGGGGTCAAATACATGCTTGTATAGTGGTGTGACTGCCATGAGTCTCTTCCATTTTTGTCATTTCCAGTATAGGCACAATGGTTCACCAATACAACAGCTGCAAACAGTTTCTAGAGTCCTGATGATATAGGTCCTTCTGGAACTTGTAAAATATTTTCAGGAAATCCTCCAGGAAATGCATCTGGTGTAAGCTCTGATTCTGGAACATAGTTAAGACCACCATAATATCCTCAATCTAAAAGATACTGTGGATCTCAGTGTGGTTTAGAGTTGAATGACAAAGATAAATTCGCCTTCCTAGAAAATGGTAAATGACATCTAAACCAATGTAGGTATCCTTCCCAATTTTCTGAAACATTAGGACAATATGATAAATAAGGTTTTATTTTAGGTTGATTATTTGGATTAATACCCACATGACGGCCATTGTTGTTGTTGTTGTTGTTATGTGCCGTCGAGTCGGCCCCGACTCATAGCGACCCCTCCTTGGGTTTCCGAGGCAGTATCACTACGGAAGTAGGATTGCCCAACCTTCCTTCCGAGGAGTGGCTGGTGGGTTTGAACCGCCAGCCATCTGGTTAGCAGGCAAGTATCTTAGCCACTATGCTACCAGAGCTCCGTAGAGAATTTTGATATTCCCCAATATATGTGTTTAAGTGGTGAAGGAGGATCACCCCACTTCAAAGGTGATATAAAATTAAACAAATTTTGAAGTACATGGGAACTATTTTTTCCAGATACCCAATACATTTTTGGTACTAATTTAAGAAAAGGTAAGGGACTATAATTATTCTGAGTAAAACAAATTGGTATTTTTGTAGCAAGACCTGTATGATTCACTATACTCTCTCTTTTCAATAATTTTCCTATGGATTCTCCACCCCTTCCTCCAAACCACCAGGTGTCATTAGTAAAGACTGGAATATCAGGATTATAATATGTAGCAGGTTGCATCCCAGATGGATGAAACAAATAAGCCCAGTGAATTTCATTTGCTATGGGAGTAATATGAATTAACATCAATGCTATCATAGCTAAAAATATCATTTCTGGGATCTGAGGCTGGTTTAAACCTTGACCCATACTTGCAGCCTTATGAGATGATGCTTTAATCTGACCCCAAGTCAGCAGCATTGCTTCCCTGGTCTGATGACTCAGTAGCCATAGCCTCCTCCAACAATCCTGTAGTAACAGTTGTTGAAGTTGGCACTGGATGTGATCCATCATGTCTGACGAGTGTCTCTGGTATGCGTATGGGCTTGTCATTGGTTTCTGGAAAAACACAAGCATACCATCATCCCCATGTTAATTGTGGATCTGGTCCCTTCCATTGACCTGTCAGTACATCTTTCCATCAAAAGATGTATTGAGGTGGTGTCTTGTTGTCCTTTTGAAAAATATGTTAACAGCAGACTATCAGTGTTACAGTTCAAAAAACTTAAGGCATATAAGACATTACTTAATCTTTTCATAGGGGTGTTCCAATATTCCCCTGTTACTTCCTTTTTTTGTTTCTAAATAAAGTTTTATAGTTTGATGTTTTCTTTCTATTATGCTTTGGCCTTGAAGATTGTAAGGAATGCCGATGGAAAGGTTGATAGAATAAAAGGAACAGAAATGTAAAAAGTATTTACTTGTGTAAGCTGGGGCATTGTCTGTTTTTAAATGTTTAGGAGGTCTACAAAAAAGAAAAAGAATGTAATAAGTGATGAATAACATGTTTTACTTCCTCGCCTGTTAAGCCTAAAGCCATAACAATCCAGAATATGTGTCTACTGTAACATGTACAAAAAATTGTTTCCCAAATGAAGGTATAGGAGAGACATCCACTTGCCAAACATCATTGGGTCGAAGTCCATGAGGATTTAAGCCATAATGTAGCACAACACAGGGAGATGTACATTGCAAGAAGAGTTGTTTTTATTATCTGTCTAGTTTTTTCTCTAGTAAGTTGGAATTGTTTACCTAAGCTAGCACTGTTTTGATGAAAAGAAGTATGTGATTGGATAGCTTCCTGTACAGGAAGGCAAAGTTGCTCATTTGCTCATTTCTTTCCTTGAGTGAGCGGGCCCACCAAAGGGATGTGGGCTCTAATGTGTGTGATGTAAAACAGATGCAAGTTCTCCCATACTGCCTTTTAATAAGTAAAAAAAAAAAAAAAAAAAAAAAAGAGTAAATAATTCTTCATTAGATACATGTTTAATTTTGCCATTCTCAACATGGGTAAGTAAATGAACCACATACTGGCTGTCACACACAATATTGAATGGCTGGCATGAGAAATCCTGAAAAGCAAGTAAAAAAGCATAAGCCTCTGCTTTTTGTGTCTAAGTATAATGAATGTCTTCAACTTTATTTTTAACAGCAGAGTGATATCCTGCTTTTCCTTTACTAGTACCATCAGTAAGAACCGCTAAAGCATGGGGAATAGGATGATTGAGACATTTTGAGGAAAAACCCACCTATGTGATTTCACTACTTGTAGTAGCTTTGGAGATGGCCTATGATTGTCTAATTGACTCACAAATGTAGCAGTAACAATTTGCCATTCAATATCATTTGAATAAGGGCTTTTAATTGTTGTCTAGTATATGGTTGATGTCTTATAGTTAAATCTATTCCTGTTAATTGTTTATGTCTGTGTAAAAGTTTCTGAATATATATAACTACCATAGTAGGGTATATGGTGATGGAATTAGAAAATTGATAAGGAAGATGAATCCATTCTATAATACCCTGTGTTTGAAATAGTACTCCAGTAGGGCTCTCAGGTGTGGCTAAAATAATTCTCTGCATTGGGGTTGTAGTGTCAATTCAGGTTGATTGTGCCTCTAGCATTCATTGTTCTACTAGGGTTAATTCTTGTTTAGCCTCCTCAGTTAAATATCTGGGTAAGGTTAAATGTAGATCTCCCTTTAAGGTATCAAAAAGAGAACTAAGTTGTTAAATAGTGATGCCTAGAGAAGGCTGAATCCAATTAATGTCTCCTAGCACTTTTTGAAAATCATTCAAAGTAGTTAAAGAGTCTAATTGAAGAGCAATTTTCTGTGGTCATACAGTTCTTTTGTCTATGATATGTCCTAAATATGAAAATGGAGCAGTTTTCTGAACCTTTCCAGGAGCTATTTTTAAACCATGACAAGAAAGCTGCTCACTTAGATGTAAGAAAATCTGATTTAATATATCTTTATTAGTATGACGCAAAGAAGGAAGCTTGAGCAATTTACTTCCATAGTGATACTGCCTTGAAAACCCAAGGAGGGGTTGCTGTGATGGTCAGGTCTGACTCGACGGCACATAACAACAACAACAGCAACAGCAAAGAGTATCATCCACATAATGGATAATAATGGCCTGTGACCAGACAGATCGTGTCTGCTCTATTGCAAGTGTTACAAAGTTTTGGTACATAGTAGGACTATTTTTCATGCTCTGAGTTAAAACCTTCCAATAATTTCACTTTGCAGGGGCTTGAACATTAATTTTGGGGATAGAGAAAAGAAAATCTAGTCTTATCTTGTTGTTGCTATGAAATAGTAAAAAAGCAGTCCTTTAAGTGGAAAATTATTAAATGCCAATCAAGAAGTATCATTGTAGGAGAAGGAAGACCAGGTTGTAAAGGTCACATAGTTTTCTATGATTATGTAAAGATTAATAGCTCACAAATCTTGTAATATTTTCCTTTTTCCAGATTTTTCCTTTATAACAAATAATGGACTATTAGAGTGTTCTTTTATTGAGTAGCCCCCAGGCCTTTGTGATTACTCTAATAACACTTTGTTGTTATTAGAGTATTAGGCATCCCTGCATTGTCTCTCCTCACCTGTAACCCTGGGGCTGACTGCTCTTCTGTCCGGGTTCAAGGCTTTTATCCCCTTTCTCCTGCTCTTCCGGCCTGCTACTCTGGGCGGGCCTGAGTTTCCCCTCCTCACCTAATCCCTTCAGCTGATTGCTCTTCTCTTTGGCTTCCTTGGTTTTATCCCCTTTCTCCTGCTCTTCCGGCCTGCTGTGCATGGGGTCGCTATGAGTCGGAAACGACTTGACGACACTTAACAACAACAACAACAGAGTGTTCAATGTGTCTGGTATCTAATTGGTGCTGAATAAGTTCATGTAATACTGCAAGGTTCTCCCTGGATAAGGGCCACTGCTCCACCCAAACAGGCTCATCTGAAAGCCAAGTAATAGGTTCAGCCATGGGTGGGGAGTCACTATATTAACCCTTAATATAAAAGGTGATAGCCCAATCCTTTTCAACCATCATTTCCCACTGGTGAAATTGGATGAACTTCTTTTGTTGAGTAGCCCCCAGGCCTTTGTTATTGTTGTTGTTAGGTGCCGTCGAGTCATTTCCAACTCATAGTGACCACATGCACAGCAGAAAGAAAAACTGCCCGATCCCGTGCCAGCTCCATGATCCCTGCTATACTTGAGCCCATCATCACAGCCACCATGTCAATCCATCTCGTTGAAAGCACCCCCTTCTTTTGTCGATCCTCCACCTTACCAAGCATGACATCTTTCTCCAGGGAATGGTCCCTTCTGACAAAATGACCAAAATAGGTGAAACAAAGTCTGGCCATTTGAGCTTCCAAGGAGCATTTCAGGTGCACTTCCTCCAGGACAGATCTGGTAGTACTTTTAGCAATCCATGGTACATTCAACATTCTTTGCCAGCACCACAACTCAAAAGCATCAACTCATCTTTGGTCTTCCTTATTCATTGTCCAGCTCTCACATTCATACGAGGTGATTGGAAATATCATGGCTTGTGTCAGACACAACTTAGTCCTCAAGGAGACATCCTTGCTCCTCAGCACTTGAAACAATTCCTTCATGGTTGACCTTCCCAGTGTTACATGTTGTCTAATGTCCTGACTGTTGCTTCCATTGGCATCGATTGTAGAACCAAGTAACATGAATTCTTTGACAACCTCAATCTTCTCTCCATTGATTGTGATGCTGCTCATTGGTCCAGTTGTGAGGATTTTTGTTTTCTTTATATTGAGATGTAATCC